>NC_142802.1:62164449-62246022 GCF_049724085.1 Artemia sp. Qi Xiang Cuo | reverse complement strand
AGCGGTAGCTAGCAGCCTAGTAAGAGACGATCTCCTCCAATGTTAAGAAATATAAAACCCCCCAACTCCTAAAAAAAGAGTCAGATCAAAACAAAAAGTACACCATTAGAACCGCCTTGTCCGAATCCTCTATAAAGGAAACTTACCGCCCTTTGGCTTGAATAACAAAGAAAATATATTGGCTTGAAAATCAAGAAAATAGACTTTTACCACGTTATTCTCCACAAACGGGATATTTTTTTCTTTCCACTTGATTTTTCTCCTCAGCTAGCTTGGCACTGGAAAATCATAGAGAGCTGTATAATAGCTCATTTTAAAGGAAATTGTAACATCTAGTCACTTTTGTATTTAAAAATAAAATACTTTTTAAAGTAGAATCAATTTTGTCAAAAAAATTGCATTTTTGATGTATTTTCATACTGCAGTCTTTTCAAAGATATTTGAATTTTGAAGCAATAAAACAGTTCATGGTAATGAACTCTATAGTAATAATAGCTACTTGTCTCAATAGTAACCGAAACTCCTGGAACCAAAATTTTCTTTTTTGGCTTAATCGCTAAAATTATTATGTAAACTGCAAAAATATTTATGATGCCTAATCAGTAATAGTAATGTTTTAATTTAAACAACAAAAATACATGAAATTCTAAAATTAGTTTTGCTTTTTGTCTCCTGGAAGAAAATTTTTTTTCATCTCAGTTCAAATTTATTATTGTATCCTGGAACCAAACTTTTTTTAGTTTGTAACCCGTAAAGTACATATCTCCATATTATTGTCTCTTAATTGCAATTATTTTAGTTTTCAGTCCAGAATCGCTAAACTTATTATGTAAAATGCAAAAATATTTATGGTGTCTAACCAATAATACTAATTTTGTAATTCAAACAAGAGAAATATTATCCGGGTTGCAGCGGTAGCTAGCAACCTAGTAAGAGACGATCACGTCCAATGTTAAGAAATATAAAAACCCATAGTTCCTAAAAAAGGAGTCAGATCAAAACAAAAAGTACACCATTAGAACCGCCTTGTCCGAAACCCCTGTATAGGAAACTTTCTGTCCCTTGGCTTGAACAGCAAGGGAAATATATTGGCTTGAAAATCAAGAAAAGTGGCAGCTACTACAACATTCTTCCTAAACGGGATATTTTTTTCTTCTTTTTTTTTCTTTGTTTCCAGAGATAGCTTGGCACTGGAACATCGTAGAGGGTTGTTCAATAGCTCATTTTAAAGGAAATTAATTGGGTTAAAAACCTTTTGTAACTAAAATAAATTATTTCTAAAAGAGAATAAATTTTTCCACCAAAAACTGCATTTTCGATGTCTTTTCACACTGCAGTCTTTCAAACATAATCGTATACCAGTGGTAAGATTTGAACCCACGCCTCCGAAGAGACTGGTGGCTAACACCAGTGCCTTGGACCACTCGGCCGGGTTGCCTCTCATAAATAACTATATATGTGAATCTGGGTTGCAGCAGTAGCTAGCAATCTAGTAAGAGACGATCAGTCCAATGCTAAGAAATATAACAAAACTCCTAAAAATAGAGTCAGATCAAAGCAAAAGTACATCATTAGAATTACCTTGTCTGTAACCCTACTAGATAAATATTGAATGTCGTCATAGTTTTATATTAGAGCTATGACGTGAATAGAAAAACACGAAATTATATTGTTGTTTCTGAAGACGTCATGAAATAATATCATTGCGCTATGACGTCAATAAAATCATTACGCTGTGACGTCATAATTACTATATAAGAAGCGTCTGAACTGTAAATGTTCAGATTCATAATTACATAATGGTTTCAATCAAGCAAGCTGCACGCAAATAGAAAAAACAGTACTACACAAACAACAGAGATAGTATCTTGAAAAGAAAAAAGCAAAGGTATTCAACCGACCAGGCATATCGAGAAGTAATCAAACAAAACAACAAGATGTATTATCACAATGATGAAGATTATAGACATACAAAAATTGAGACAGCCAAACTAAAGATCAAGGAACGGTATGGGAATGATGAAGATTACAGAGAAGCAACAATTGAGCAGGCAAGACAAAAGAGCAAGGACCGGTATGATAATGATGAATATTACAGAGAAGCAAGAATTTATAATAAAGATCGAACTCTTCGCTATACTAACTTGCATAGTCAACTTCACTATAGTTAAGATTACAGTATTTATATTATACATCATTATAAATTATAAAAGGTTCAAATGTTTGAAGATTATAGAGTTAAAAATTTTCCCACACCGGAATCGAACCCGGCCCTGTGAAGTGAAAGTTAACTATACTAGCCAATAGACCATATGGGACCATAAAGAAGTATGATTTAAGAACCATATGCATATTATTATTTCACCATACCAATTATAATAAGACCAAAACAAAATCGTCGACTTGCAACCTTACTTTTGACACATTAGTTAAATCTTCATCAGACTTAAAAAATGTTTTGCTAGTTATACATGATCCGGGTTGCAGCGGTAGCTAGCAACCTAGTAAGAGACGATCACGTCCAATGTTAAGAAATATAAAAACCCATAGTTCCTAAAAAAAGGAGTCAGATCAAATTCAAAAGTACACCATTAGAACCGCCTTGTCCGAAACCCCTGTATAGTAAACTTTCTGTCCCTTAGCTTGAACAGCAAGGGAAATATATTGTCATGAAAATCAAGAAAAGTGGCAGCTACTACAACATTCTGCCTAAACGGGATATTTTTTTTCTTTTTTTTTTCTTTTGTATCCAGAGATAGCTTGGCACTGGAACATCGTAGAGGGTTGTTCAATAGCTCATTTTAAAGGAAATTAATTGGGTTAAAAACCTTTTGTAACTAAAATAAATTATTTCTAAAAGAGAATAAATTTTTCCACCAAAAACTGCATTTTTGATGTCTTTTCGCACTGTAGTCTTTCAAACATAATCGTATACCAGCGGTAAGATTTGAACCCACGCCTCCGAAGAGACTGGTGGCTAACACCAGTGCCTTAGACCACTCGGCCAGGCTGCTTCTCATAATTTGGGTTGCAGCAGTAGCTAGCAACCTAGCAAGAGACGATCAGTCCAATGCTAAGAAATATAATCCGGGTTGCAGCGGTAGCTAGCAACCTAGTAAGAGACGATCACGTCCAATGATAAGAAATATAAAAACCCATAGTTCCTAAAAAAGGAGTCAGATCAAAACAAGTACAAAGTACACCATTAGAACCACCTTGTCCGAAACCCCTGTATAGGTAACTTTCTGTCCCTTGGCTTGAACAGCAAGGGAAATATATGGGCTTGAAAATCAAGAAAAGTGGCAGCTACTACAACATTCTGCCTAAACGGGATATTTTTTTCTTTCTTTTTTTCCACAGATAGATTGGCACTGGAACATCGTAGAGTTGTTCAATGGCTCATTTTGAAGGAAATCTCTAGATCTAGCAACTTTTGCACTTAATTTTTTTTTTTTCAATTAATTATTTTTTACGAAAAACTTAATTTTTTATATACAATATTGACCAATGACGTCATAGTCATTGGATGTAGTTAGTATTACATAATCCGGGTTGCAGCGGTAGCTAGCAACCTAGTAAGAGACAATCACGTCCAATGTTAAGAAATATAAAAACCCCTAACTCCTAGAAAAATAGTCAGATCAAAACAAAAAGTACACCATTAGAACCGCCTTGTCCGAAACCCCTATAAAGGAAACTTACTGCCCTTTGGCTTGAATAACAAAGAAAATATATTGGCTTGAAAATCAAGAAAATTTACTTTAACCACGTTATTCTGCACAAACGGGCTATTTTTTTATTTCTTTTGTTTCCAGAGATAGCTTGGCACTGGAACATCGTAGAGAGTTGTTCAATGGCTCATTTTAAAGGAAATCTCTAGATCTAGCGCCTTTTGCACTTAATTTTTTTTATTAATCATTTTTCACGAAAAACTTAATTTTGTATATACAATATTGATCAATGACGTCATAGTCGTTGGATGTAGTACATAAACGCTCGATCATCGAATTTAAGCTGAAACTAGGTAAAGGACAATTATGCCTCCATATATTCGCAGTGATGTATAAGATTTCCCATTACATCTGTAAACTGTTCCACAGTTGCCGGTCCATACCTTGGAAGCTTTTCACTAAACATGCAACATTTCTTTTGGATATTACTATGAAGTTTTGCGAAAGCATCTCTTTTTCAACAAAATCTATTCTTTCAGAGATAATTTTAATCTTTAATTTTGAATATTTTTCGTAATCCTGGTAAAACATTCGTAAATTTTTTCAAAGATCAGCCTGTGCGTTCTTTGCAGCTTGTGTAAACTGCAAAAATATCCATGGTATCCGAGCAATAGTTTGAATATTTCAATACAAGCTGGAAAAATACCTTAAAATTATAATAAAGAACGACCTCTTGCCTATACTAAATTTTATACGCCGCTTAATTATAGTATAGGTTAGTAACTCCAGATATAGCTTGGCACTGGTACAGTAAAGAACGAACTTCCAGCCCATGGTAATTAAAATAAGATTATAATTTCAGGTTAAAGATTGATCAATGATGTCATAATCGTAGGTTGTAGCCAGGACGTCTCTTACTATTCCAATTAAGAAAAAGCCATAGGCTTTTTCCTGTTCCGGGTTGCAGCGGTTGCTAGCAACCTATAAAGAGACGATCGTGTCCAATTTTAAGAAATATAAAAACCCATAACTCCTAAAAAAAGAGTCAGATCAAAACAAAAAGTACACCAATAGAATTGCCTTGTCCGAAATTCCTATAAGGGAAACTTACCGTCCTTTGGCTTGAATAACAAAGAAAATATATTGGCTTGAAAATCAAGAAAATTGACTTTTACCACGTTATTCTCCACAAAGGGGATATTTTTTTCTTTTTTTCTTTTTACTTTCTTTTCCACAGATAGCTTGGCACTGGAACATCGTAGAGAGTTGTTCAATGGCTCATTTTACAGAAAATTAATGGCGTTAAAAACTTTTTGTACTTAAAACAATGTATTTTTAAAATTGAATCAGTTTTTTACGAAAGATTACATATTTCATATTAAAGATTGATCAATGACGTCATAATCGTATACCAGTGGTAGGATTTGAACCCACACCTCTGAAGAGACTGGTGACTAACACCAGCGCCTTGGACCACTCGGCCAACAAAAATATCCCACAAACGGGATATTTTTTTCTTTCTTCTTCTTCTTCTTCTTCTTTTCCACAGATAGCTTGGCTCTGGGACATTGTAGAGAGTTGTTCAATGGCTCATTTTAAAGGAAATCTCTAGATCTAGTGACATTTATACTTAATTTTTTTTAATTAATTATTTTTTACGGAAAACTCCGGGTTGCAGCGGTAGCTAGCAACCTAGTAAGAGACGATCACGTCCAATGTTAAGAAATATAAAAAACCATAGTTCCTAACAAAGGAGTCAGATCAAAACAAAAAGTAAACCACTAGAACCACCTTGTCCGAAACCCATTTATGGGAATCCGGGTTGCAGCGGTAGCTAGCAACCTAGTAAGAGACGATCACGTCCAATGTTAAGAAATATAGAAACCCCTAACTCCTAAAAACAGAGTCAGATCAAAACAAAAAGTACACCATTAGAACCGCCTTGTCCGAAACCCCTATACAGGAAACTTACCGCCCTGCGGCTTGAATAACAAAGAAAATATATTGGCTTGATAATCAAGAAAATTGACTTTAACCACGTTATTCTCCACAAACGGGATATTTTTTCTTTCTTTCTTTTCCACAGATAGCTTGGCACTGGAACATCGCAGAGAGTTGTTCAATGGCTCATTTTAAAGGAAATCGCTAAATCTAGCGCTATTTGTACTTAATTTTTTTTTTAAATTAATTTTTTTTTACGAAAAAATTAATTTTTTATATACAATAGTAATCAATGACGCCATAGTCTTTGGATGTAGTTAGCACATAAGGTCTGGATAATCGAATTAAAGCTGAAACTAGGTAAAGAACAATTATGCCTCCATATATTCACAGTGATGTATAAAATTTCCCAGTACATCTGTAAACTGTTCCATAGTTGCCGGTTCATACCTTGGAAGCTTTTCACTAAACATGCAACATTTCTTTTGGATATTACTATGAAGTTTTGCGAAAGCATCTCTAGCTGACTTTTCAACAAAATTCATTCTTTCAGAGATAATTTTAATCTTTAATTTTGAATATTTTTCGTAATCCCGGTAAAACATTCGTAAAATTTTTCTAAATTTACTAAGATCAGCCAGCATTGTTGCCATGTTTTTGGACTTCTGAATATAATTTTTAATTTTGGCCTTATGCGTTCTTTGCAGCTTGTGTAAACTGCAAATATAATAAAGATCAAACTCTTCTCTATACTAACTTGCATACGCAACTTCACTATAGTTAAGATTACAGTATTTATATTTTTACATTAAAAGACGATCACTGAAATAACAAACCATTCCTTACATTGGACTTAGTTAGCTACTTGATGGTTTGAGTTTCGTCTCTTACTATTTAAAAGAAGAAAAAGCCGTAGGCTTTTTCTGTTTGTATTTATAGTTAAAAAACAAACTCAAGTCCAAAGAAACTGAACACTGTGGTTCATTCATATTATCTTCATAATTTTAGCTAGAATGTAAATAAACAACTTTCTTTTTTAAATTTTAAATTGAAAAGATAGTGCTTTTAATTCAACATATTAAAAGTTCTCCCCGACGGGGAATCGAACCCCCTTCTCCTAGGTAACAAGTGGCCATACTTACCATTAGACTATCGAACACTTATAAAATAAAAGTTACATATAAGATATGATAATAATTTTTTAATCCGGGTTACATAAAGGCTCGATCATCGAATTTTTACATTAAAGAACGAACTTTAGTCCATAGTTTATATTAAAGGACCAATCATTAGAAAAGCACACCATTGCATATATTGGACTGAGTTAGTTTTTCAGTTTAGAATCGCTAAAGTTTTTTTACAGTAAAGAACGATCTCTCATCCATAGTAACTGATAAATGGTGGTTCCAGGGGTAGTTACTTGAGGTTCGTCTCTTACTATTTCAAAGAAGAAAAAGCCATAGGCTTTTTCCTGTTTGTAATGATATAGCATAAAAGAAAACCCAAGTAGGAATTTTTCCGGGTTGCAGCGGTAGCTAGCAACCTAGTAAGAGACGATCACGTCCAATGTTAAGAAATATAAAAACCCATAGTTCCTAACAAAGGAGTCAGATCAAAACAAAAAGTACACCATTAGAACCGCCTTGTCCGAAACCCCTGCATAGTAAAATTTCTGTCCCTTGGCTTGAACATCAAGGGAAATATATTGGCTTGAAAATCAAGAAAAGTGGCAGCTACTACAACATTCTGCCTAAACGGGATATTTTTTTCTTTTTTTCTTTTTTTTTTCTTTTTTATCAAGAGATAGCTTGGCACTGGAACATCGTATAGGGTTGTTCAATAGCTCATTTTAAAGGAAATTAATTGGGTTAAAAATCTATAGTAACTAAAATAAATTATTTCTAAAAGAGAATAAATTTTTCCACCAAAAACTGCATTTTGATGTCTTTTCACACTGCAGTCTTTCAAACATAATCGTATACCAGCGGTAAGAATTGAACCCACGCCTCTGAAGAGACTGGTGGCTAACACCAGTGCCTTGGACCACTCGGCCAGGCTGCCTCTCATAAATAAATATATATGTGAATTTGGGTTGCAGCAGTAGCTAGCAACCTAGTAAGAGACGATCAGTCCAATGCTAAGAAATATAAAAACCCAAAACTCCTAAAAATAGAGTCAGATCAAAACAAAAGTACATCATTAGAAATACCTTTTCTGAAACCCTACTAGATAAATAATGAACGTCATCATAGTTTTATATTACAGTTATGACGTGAATAGTGACGTCATAATTAGTATATAAGGAAAGTCAAAACTGAAAATTCTCTCATTCTTGATTAGAATAATGGTTAGATCAAAGCAGGCTATACGCAAGTTGAAGAAAGAGTACTACACAAACAACAGAGATAGTAACTTGAAAAGAAAAAAGCAAAGGTATTCAACCGACCAGGCGTATCGAGAAGTAATAATTGAGAGAGCAAAAGAAAACAGCAAGATGTGTTATCACAATAATGAAGATTATAGACATGCAAAAATTGAGACAGCCAAACAAAAGATCAAGGAACGGTATGGTAATGATGAACATTACAGAGAAGCAAGAATTGAGCAGGCTAAACAAAAGATCAAGGAGCGTTATCACAATGATAAACTTTATAGAGAAGCAACAATTGAGCAGGCTAGACAAAAGAGCAGGGAACGTTATCACAATGATGAAGATTATAGACATGCAAAAATTTTATAATAAAGAACGACCTCTTTCCTCTACTAAATTTTATAGGCCACTTAACTATAGTGTAGGCTAGTACATATATTAAAATTGTCCATTAAAAGACGACCATTGGAATAAAAACCCATTACCATCATTTGATTTAGTTAGCTATTTGATTGCTTAAGGCTAGTCTCTTACTATTTCAAAGAAGAAAAAGCCGTAGGCTTTTTCCTGTTTGTAATCAATTAGAAAGATTTTTAATAAAGTATAATAAAGAACGACCTTTTGCCTATACTAAATTGTAGACGCCACTTAATTATAGTATAGGTTAGTAATTCCACAGATAGCTTGGCACTGGAACATCGTAGAGAGTTGTTTAATGGCTCATTTTAAAGGAAATTAATGGGGTTAAAAACCTTTTTTACATTAAGGAACGAACTGTAACCCATAGGAACTGAAGCAATAAAAGGATATAATAAAGATCAAACTCTTCCCTATACTAACTTGCATACGCAACTTCACTATAGTTAAGATTACAGTATTATAATAAAGATCGAACTCTTCCCTATACTAACTTGCATACGCAACTTCACTATAGTTAAGATTACAGTATTTATATTATGCATCATTGTAAATTATAAAAGGTTCAAATGTTCGAAGATTATAGAGTTAAAAATTTTCCCACACCGGGAATCGAACCCGAGCCTGTTAAGTGAAAGTTAACTATCCTAGCCACTAGACCATATGGAACCATAAACAAGTATGATTTAAGAGCCATATGCATATTATTATTTCACCATACCAATTATAATATTACATTAAAGAAAGATCTTCAGTCCATAGTAATCCGGGTTGCAGCGGTAGCTAGCAACCTAGTAAGAGACGATCACGTCCAATGTTAAGAAATATAAAAACCCATAGTTCTTAAAAAAAGAGTCAGATCAAAACAAAAAGTACACCATTAGAACCGCCTTGTCCGAAACCCCTGCATAGTAAAATTTCTGTCCCTTGGCTTGAACAGCAAGGGAAATATATTGGCTTGAAAATCAAGAAAAGTGGCAGCTACTACAACATTCTGCCTAAACGGGATATTTTTTTCTTTTTTTCTTTTTTTTTTCTTTTGTATCCAGAGATAGCTTGGCACTGGAACATCGTAGAGGGTTGTTCAATAGCTCATTTTAAAGGAAATTAATTGGGTTAAAAATCTATAGTAACTAAAATAAATTATTTCTAAAAGAGAATAAATTTTTCCACCAAAAACTGCATTTTGATGTCTTTTCACACTGCAGTCTTTCAAATATAATTGTATACCAGCGGTAAGAATTGAACCCACGCCTCTGAAGAGACTGGTGGCTAACACCAGTGCCTTGGACCACTCGGCCAGGCTGCCTCTCATAAATAAATATATATGTGAATTTGGGTTGCAGCAGTAGCTAGCAACCTAGTAAGAGACGATCAGTCCAATGCTAAGAAATATAAAAACCCAAAACTCCTAAAAATAGAGTCAGATCAAAACAAAAGTACATCATTAGAAATACCTTGTCTGAAACCCTACTAGATAAATAATGAACGTCATCATAGTTTTATATTAGATTACATTAAAAGACGATCATTAGAATAACAAACCAGTACATACATTGGACTTAGTTAGCTACCTGATTGTTTGAGGTTCGTCTCTTATCCGGATTGCAGCGGTAGCTAGCAACCTAGTAAGAGACGATCACGCTCCATAGTAAAAACTAAAGTAACCCATAACACCTGAAAAAAGATTCAGACCAAAACAAGAAGTACACTATTAGAACCGCCTTCTTCAAAACTTTTATATAACAAACTTAAATTCCTTTGGCTTGAATAACAAAGAAAATATAGACTTGAAAATCAAGAAAATTTACTTTAACCACAATAATCTCCACAAACGACATATTTTTTTCTTTCCGCTTTTTCTTCCTCCTCCGCTATCTGGGAACTGGAAAATCAGAGAGAGTTCTATAATAGCTCATTTTAAAGGAAATTACTACATCTAATCACTTTTGTAATTAAAAATAAAATAGTTTTTAAAGTAGAATCAATTTTGTCCAAAAAATTCATTTCTGGTGTATTTTCATATTGCAGACTTATTAAAGATATTTGAATTTTGAAGCAATGCAACAGTTCATGGTAATGAACTATAGTAATAATAACTAATTGTCTCAATAGTAACCGAAAATCGAAAGAAAAACGAAATTTTTATATAAATAGATACATCAAAGCAAACAATTCGTGATAACGAACTATATGTTGTATAATAAGAGCGACTCGTCTAAATATTGCTACATCTAATTCCTTCTGTAATTAAAGTTAAAATATTTTTTTAATAGTTCCGGTTTTTTTTACATTAAAGAACGAACTTTAGTCCATAGTAATTATAATAAAGAACGACCTCTTGCCTATACTAAATTTTATACGCCACTTAATTATAGTATAGGTTAGTAATTCAACAGATAGCTTGGCATTGGAACATCGTAGAGAGTTGTTCAATGACTCATTTTAATTACAATAAGGAACAAACTCTAGCCTATAGTAACTAAAATATAAAAATAAATTATTAAATAATTACAAAAATATCTTATTTGTCAACTGAAACTAGAATAATTCCTGAAAATTTTAAATACTTTTTTTTATTTAACTGAAAACGGCAAATTATAATAAAGAACAAACTCTTGCCTATACTAAATTGTATCCGGGTTGCAGCAGTAGCTAGCAACCTAGTAGGAGACGATCATGTCCAGTGTTAAGAAATATATCCGCGTTGCGGTGGTAGCTAGCAACCTAGTAAGAGACGATCACGTCCAATGTTAAGAAATATATAAACCTTTAACTCCTAAAAAAAGAGTTATAGTAAAGAACGAACTCTTGCCTATACTAACTTGTATAGGCCATTTAACTTGTATAGGTCTGTTTTAGTCATGGTTAGAAAATATTTCGGATTGCTTAATAAACTTTCGTCTTGAAATCAAAATGGCCTCTAGCATCCAGGTTGAAGCGGTAGTTTATAATAAAGAACGACCACTTGCCTATACTAAATTTTATACGCCACTTAATTATAGTATAGGTTAGTATTTCCACAAATAGCTTGGCACTGGAACATCGTAGAGACTTGTTCAATGGCTCATTTTAAAGGAAATTAATGGGGTTAATAACCTTTTGTAATTAAAACAAATTATTTTTAAAATGGAATCATAGTAAAGAACGATGTGGGCACAATGTGTTGTTTTTTTTCTCCATACTTCGTATCTGGCACTTCTTATCGAAGGAGTTGTCGCAGACACTTCAAAAAGGGCTTATTCGATTGGAAATTGGAGTGGCTAGCGCCCTTTTTAATAGTCGAAAGTTATTGGTGGGCAACTAGCCCCCCCCCCCCCAGGCCCATCATTCCCCCAAATACATCGATGTGGGCACAATGTGTTGTTTTTTTTTGGAGGGGGGTTTCTCCCTCCCCGGGCACTTCGTATCGAAGGAGTCGTCATAAAAACTTCTAAAAGAGCTAAATCGATTGGAAATTGGAGTGGCTAGTGCCCTTTTTAATAGTCGAAAGTAATTGGAGGGCAACTAGCCCCAAAGGCACTAAACAAAACAAACAACGTTGTACTACTGCAGTACGACCTCACACATAATGGTTACCTAATAAAAGGCCAACCCCGGCCCATAGAATCCGATTCAAGAGAAGTAACTATTAGTCACCTCCAACAAAACAGTGTTTAGGAATTTTACAATAAAGAACGACACCTAGCCCATTAAAAATGAAACATAAATAGGGATTATGTAATTTCCATCAGTATCATGGCTGTAGAGACGGCTGATACCTAGTAAAGAACAAACCATTACAGCATAGAACATTTCATGTTAAAGATTGATCAATGATGCCATAATCATAGTTTGTAGCCAGGTCGTCTCTTACTAATCCAATCAAGAAAAAGCCATAGGCTTTTTCCTGTTTGTAATTTCACATCATCCGGGTTGTAGTGGTACCTAGCAACCCTATTAAGAGACGATCACGTCCAATGTTAAGATATATAAAAACCCATAACTCCTAAAAAAAAAATTCAGATCAAAACAAAAAGTACACAATTAGAACCACCATATCTGAGACCCCTGTATAGGAAACTTTCTGTCATATGGTTTGAACAGCAAGGGAAATATATTGGCTTGAAAATCAAGAAAATTGTTTTAAAACACGTTATTCTCCATAAACAGCATCTTTTTTTCTTTCTTCTTATTTTCCACAGATAGCTTGGTACTGGAACATAGTAGATAGTTGTTCCATGGCTCATTTTAAAGGAAATCTCTAGATCTAGTGCCATTTGTACTTATTATTTTTTAAATAAAATCAATTTTTTGCGAAAATTTACGAACTGTAAATGTTCTCATTCATAATTAGATAATGGTTAGATCAAAGCAAGCTATACGCAGGTTAAAAAAACAGTACTACACAAACAACAGAGGTAGTATCTCGAAAAGAGAAAAGCAAAGATATTCAACCGACCAAGCGTATCGAGATGCAAAAATTGATAGTGACAAACAGCGTTATTATAATGATGTAGTTTATAGACATACGAAAATTGAGACAGCCAAAGAAAATCCGGGTTGCAGCGGTAGCTAGCAACCTAGTAAGAGACGATCACGTCCAATGTTAAGAAATATAAAAACCCATAGTTCTTAAAAAAAAGAGTCAGATCAAAACAAAAAGTACACCATTAGAACCGCCTTGTCCGAAACCCCTGAATAGTAAAATTTATGTCCCTTGGCTTGAACAGCAAGGGAAATATATTGGCTTGAAAATCAAGAAAAGTGGCAGCTACTACAACATTCTGTCTAAACGGGATATTTTTTTTCTTTTTTTTACAGTAAAGAACGATCTCTCTCCCATACTAACTGATATATGGTGGCTCCAGGTTTAGTTACATAAAGGACGAATATAGCTCATCATAAATGGTGTTTGTCAATTATCCGGGTTGCAGCTATAATACTCTTGCCTATAATAACTTATATAGGTATCCGGGTTGCAGCGTTAGCTAGCAACCTAGTAAGAGACGATCACGTCCAATGTTAAGAAATATAAAAACCCATAGTTCCTAACAAAGGAGTCAGATCAAAACAAAAAGTACACCATTAGAACCGCCTTGTCCGAAACCTTTGTATAGTCAGCTTTCTGTCCCTTGGCTTGAACAGCAAGGGAAATATATTGGCTTGAAAATCTAGTATGATACGATCACGTCCAATGATAAGAAATATAATAACCCATAACTCCTAAAAGTAGTGTCAGATCAAAAAACAATCCAGGTTGCAGCGGTAGCTAGCAACCTAGTAAGAGATTTACAATAAAGAACGACCTCTTGCCTATACTAACTGGTAGAGGCAACTTCACTGTAGTTAAGATTACAGTATTTATATTATGACAATGCAAAAGGTATGAGAAAAAAGTGCAAAACTCTGTAAACTGCAAAAATATTCAGAATGTTTGAGTAATAATTTCACTTTATGAAAAGAAACTATATACATTCCTAACAATGTTTAAATGAGTTTTATTTTATCTTAATGTTTAAACAACTTGATACAACATTATTATTATTAAATATCCGGGCTGCAGCGGTACCTAGCAACCTAGTAAGAGACGATCACGTCCAATGTTAAGAAATATAAAAACCCATAGTTCCTAACAAAGGAGTCAGATCAAAACAAAAAGTACACCATTAGAACCGCCTTGTCCGAAACCCCTGTATAGTAAACCTTCTGTCCCTTGGCTTGAACAGCAAGGGAAATATATTGGCTTGAAAATCAATAAAAGTGGCAGCTACTGCAACATTCTGCCTAAACGGGATATTTTTTTTTCTTGTTTTCCAGAGATAGATTGGCACTGGAACATCGTAGAGAGTTGTTCAATAGCTCATTTACAAGGAAATTAATTGAGTTACAAATCTATAGTAACTAAAATAAATTATTTCTAATAGAGAATACATTTTTCCACCAAAAACTGCATTTTTATGTCTTTTCACACTGCAGTCTTTCAAACATAATCGTATACCAGCGGTAAGATCTGAACCCACGCCTCCGAAGAGGCTGGTGGCTAACACCAGTGGCTTGGACCACTCGGCCAGGCTGCCTCTCATAACTATATATATATATGTGAATTTGGGTTGCAGCAGTAGTTAGCAACCTAGTAAGAGACGATCAGTCCAATGCTAAGAAATATAAAAACCCAAAACTCCTAAAAATAGAGTCAGATCAAAACAAAAGTACATCATTAGAACCACCTTGTCTGAAAACCTACTAGATAAATAATGAATGTCATTATAGTGTTATATTAGAGCTATGACGTAAATAGAAAAACACGAAATTATATTGTTGTTTCTGAAGACGTCATGAAATAATACCATTGCGCCATGACGTCATGAACTAAAATCATTACACAGTGACGTCATATTTACTATATAAGAAACGACAAAAATATAAATGGTCTCATTCATGATTAGATAATGGTTAGATCAAAGCAAGCTACACGCAAGTTAAAAAAACAGTGCTACAAAAAAAAACAGATAACTTCTTGAAAAGAAAAAAGCAAAGGTATTCAACCGACCAGGCGTATCGAGAAATAATAATTGATAGTGACAAACAGCGTTATCACAATGATGAAGATTATAGACATGCGAAAATTGAGACAGCCAAACAAAAGATCAAGGAGCGTTATCACAATGAGGAAGATTATAGACATGCAAAAATTGAGACAGCCAAACAAAACATCAAGGAGCGTTATCACAATGATGACGATTATAGACATGTGAATATTGAGACAGCCAAACAAAACATCAAGGAGCGTTATCAAAATGATAAACTTCATAGAGAACCAACAATTGAGCAAGCCAAACAAAAGTTCAAGGAGCGCTATTACAAAAATGAAGATTACCGAAACAAATATAAGAAAAAAGTTGCTACTAGAATAATGGGTAGATACTGGGGTGACAAAAGCTATAATGAAAAAATTAAATTCTCTGCGAGGTTGTACCGAAGAACGCATAAGGACAAATGGATAAATTACATTCATAAATACAAGAAGTTGGCAAAAATGCAGGCTGATCTTCGTAAATTGAGAAACATTTTACGTATGTTTTACCAGGATCACGAAAAGTATTCAAAATTACAGATTAAAATTCTCTTTGAAAGAGCGGATGCTGTTGAAAAGTCGGCTAGAAATGCTTTGGCAAAGCTTCATAGTAATATCCAAAAGAAATGTTGTCAGTTTAATGAAAAGCTTAAAGGTATGGATTGGCAACTGCGGAACAGTTTATAGATGCAATGGAAAATGTTCAACAACACAGTGAATATACGGAGGCGTACTTCTTAGAAAATTCGTATATTAATTTTGGAAGGAGCAATTGCAGTTTATGTAGCAGCAATAAAAATATATATACAAGCATAATTATCAACAGCGAAGGAAAAGCAATGTTTTTCAATTATGGCGAAAACGAGCCTGTTAGGGTTATTTGTATATGTGTTTGTAAGATTAATGATTTAGAACAAATTCCTGGAACACCGACTCAAGAAAAAAGTATTTCTAACTGTGTTTTAAACGGTTCTTTTAGTTCTACTGAATATTTGGCAAAAAATGCTCTGTGTAGTTGAACAAACTGTCTTGGAAAGTACGAGACAACTATTGAAAAATGCTCTGGAACTAGATCTGACAAGGAAATTATGATGGCTGGAGACACCTATAACAATCTGAGTAAAGATTCAAAACCAAAAATTTGGCAGCAGGTTACTTGGTAATGTCACCCTGATATCTGCAAGCTCTATCCGACGGATATTGAATTATATCAAATTCTTTTTAATATCCTTGAAAATAATATAGCATTAAAATTTTCAACTGACAAAGTGCTTAATTTCTACCTTGGCGGCTTGGATTATTGTGAAATCAATTACAGGGACACAAGAAAGCATGGGCATTCGTTATACTGTAGCCCAAATGAGAGATGTCAGAGCTATTTGCGTTCTCTAAGGGCACTAGCTCCTCATTTTCCTGTCTTGAACTGTTTCATTAAAAGCGTATATAAGGCAGTATCAAAATATAAGATTATACAACATATTAATCTACTAAAAGTTGAGGGCTCGTACAAGGAATCCGGGTTGCAGCGGTAGCTAGCAACTTAGTAAGAGACGATCACGTCCAATGTTAAGAAATATAAAAACCCATAGTTCCTAAAAAAGGAGTCAGATCAAAACAAAAAGTACACCATTAGAACCGCCTTGTCCGAAACCCCTGCATAGGAAACTTTCTGTCCCTTGGCTTGAACAGAAAGGGAAATATATTGGCTTGAAAATCAAGAAAAGTGGCAGCTACTACAACATTCTTCCTAAACGGGATATTTTTTTCTTTTTTTTTTCTTTGTTTCCAGAGATAGCTTGGCACTGGAACATCGTAGAGGGTTGTTCAATAGCTCATTTTAAAGGAAATTAATTGACTTAAAAACCTTTTGTAACTAAAATAAATTATTTCTAAAAGAGAATAAATTTTTCCACCAAAAACTGCATTTTCGATGTCTTTTCACACTGCAGTCTTTCAAACATAATCGTATACCAGCGGTAAGATTTGAACCCACGCCTCCGAAGAGACTGGTGGCTAACATTTTAATAAGAACGAAACCTAGCCCATGTTAACTGAAACTTAAAGAGGGATTATGTAATTTCCATCAGTATCATGGCTGCAGAGGTGTCTGAAACCTAGTAAGATCAAACCATTACAGTAAAGAACATTTCATGTTAAAGATTTATCATTGATGCCATAATCTTAGTTTGTAGCCAGGTCGTCTCTTACTATTCCAAAAAAAAAAAAGCCGTAGGCTTTTTCCTGTTTGTAATCATATAGTAAAGAATGTTACAATAAAGAATGACACCTAGCCCATGCTAACTGAAACATCAATAGGGATTATGTTACAATAATTACATAAAGGAATTAGAACCGCCTTGTTCAAAATCCGTATATAGAAAATTTATAGCTCCTTGGCTTGAACAACAAGGGAAATATACTGGCTTGAAAATCAAAAAATGTGGCTGTAACCACGATATTCTACATATACGGCATCTTTTTTTTTCTTTTCCTCAGTTAGCGGGGCACTGGAACATCGTAGAGAGCTGTTTAATGGCTCGTTTTAAAGGAAATTGATGGGGTTAAAAACCTTTAGTAGTTAAAATTAAATTATTATAAATGTAAAGTAATTTTTTAAAAGACACTATTTTAAAGATTGAACTCTATCCCATAGCAATTGAAATATTAAAATAATATTATAATAAAGAACGACTTCTTGCCTATACTAAATTTTATACGCCACTTAATTATAGTATAGGTTCGTAATTCAACAGATAGCTTGGCACTGGAACATCGTAGAGAGTTGTTCAATGGCTCATTTTAAAGGAAATTAATGGGGTTAAAAGCCTTTTGTAATTAAAACAAATTATATTTATTACATTAAGAAATTTTTATTATATTCCTTAAGAAATCATCATAAGTAAAAATTTCCCATACGGATATAATAAAGAACGACCTCTTGGCTATACTAAATCAGGTATGGCGTTGTAAGAGAAGTAGGTCTGTCTGGAGTCGTGAGATCGATCCCCATACCCTACTTAAACTTTATTCATTCTCTTATTCTTGCAAAGGGATTTTTTTAGTAAATACAATTCTTGTCAAACTCATTGTAGAGAGCTAGAAATAAAATTACATTAACATTATAAGAAATCATTATATAGATGATGAATTTTCCTTAATGATTAATATTAGACATAAATTAAAATCTTGTTTAGGGTAAAAGACCAGTTAATAGATTTTAAACCTTACAATATTTATAAGAAGTGTTAAGTAGACTCTGTCGTAATAGTCAAGACGTCATCTACGGTGATAGCAATATTAGAGTTTCTGTGGATGAAAATACAATAATAAAATTATTTGGTGAGAGCCTTGATAAGGTAGCTAACATCAGGGATGTATACCCCACAATGCATTGTGACAGTTGCGAGCAGATAAAGACAAAATACCAATTGAAGAGTCTAAGATCCCTTTCAAATAAGAAAGGTTTTGATGTAATGTTGGCCACGATTTTAGAACACCTCCAACAGGACATACCCAAAGATGACAGAGAACAGCTAATTCATTGTACTGGTTGGAAAGAGGATGTCATAGATTCATTCTCTGTCTGTGATTACTGTGCTGGGAAAATGTTGAAAAGCCAGGAGAATGTCCGATCAGTATTAAATAACCTTCATATCGGCTGTACACCGGAATGCATAAAGTGTCTAAATAATTTTGAAATGACTGAGATTCGATTGGTAATGCATTGTCTTACAATCATCAGATTGGGGCAAGTAATGGCGTTGAAGAGACCTGGAATAGAACTTGTTGACGCTCTTAAGGGTAGAATAGTATATCTACCTGTTGATGTACAAGCAAATGCAGATATTTTGCCTGAAAAACTTCTTAACATTGATAGTTTTGTAGTCATTGTCAATGGTCAGCCTACTTACAACAAGAATGTTTGGACTGCGCTAATAGATCTGAGAAAATTCCATGAAGCACTGTTGTGGTTAAGAGAGAACAACAGTCTCTATAAAACAATTCGTGCATACACCCTAGAAGATTTAAATAAAATACTTGAAGCGCGTCTTGCTGAAAAAGCGGCTGGTGTTGATAATTTACCTGAAATACCGGAAGCTGCAATCCTTCAGAAACTGACAGAAAGCGCAAAATCTACATTGGTTGAACATTTTATTGTCCAGCATCTCAATTCAGCGGTTCCAAAAGACTTCATAGAAGATTTTAAGCAGATGAAAGATCTTGGTACTGACCAATTTCAAATCAAGAAACTAAAAGGTGAGAGCGAAGACTTATTTCAAGAAGAACTTGATCTAAAACTGTTTCCAAATCTTTTCCCGAAAGGCAAATATGGCTTGCGTGACAAGGCAAGACCTTTTCGGATTAGGAATGCAGAATATTTTAAATCAAGGCTTCTTAGCAGACATACTAAGTTTCGTCTTGACAAACAGTTTCTTTTTCGCAGCTTCCAATTGCAAGAATTCTCTTACATGTGTAATAGCGTCGGTCATATGCTGCGGACTGTGAAACCAAATCAAAATGCTCGTCAATTTATAGACAGGCTTCATTCCCGTGATGGAGAGATGGAAGCGACTTTGTTTTCTGTTCAGTCAAAAATCAGAGGATCTCAGCAGTATTTTCAATCTCTTTCCTATAAAGTAAAGTCAATGATTGAGCAATTGGGTCCACCGACTTTGTTTCTGACATTTTCATGTGCTGAGTGGTACTCTCCTGAATTTATTGACTATTTACGGACTGTCCATAAGAACTTACTTGGTGTATCAAAAATGACCCCAGCAGAGTTGACGTGTCTAGATCCAGTTGCAGTTTCCATGCACTTTGACAAAAAATGGACACCTATATTTAATGAGCTAATTTGTTCATGTTACAGTAAAGAACGATCTCTCGCCCAGAGTACATATAGGATCGATGTAGTTCATTATAAATTAGCAGTAAGGAACCAACTTATCAAGATTACATGAAAAGAAGATCATTAGAATGATATACCACTGCATACATTGGACTTAGTTAGCTACTTTTTTGCTTGAGGTTCGTCTCTTACTATTTCAAAGAAGAAAAAGCCGTAGGCTTTTTCCTGTTTGTAATGATATAGCATAAAACGAAACGGTTGTTATAGTAAAGAACGAACTCTTGCCCTTAATTATCTGTGTCTTGTCAAATTAGCTAATTAATTTCATATGATTTTGTTTTAAAAATAATTCCTACACCGGGATTGGAACCCAAGTTACAATAAGGAACGAAGGAACGAACCCATAGTAACTTAAGTTTTAAATCAAACAGTTCGTGGTCATAATAAAGAGCTTTGTAATGACTCATTTTAAAGGAAACTGCTGTGTATAGAAACCTTTTGTAATTAACAAAATTAATTATTATTATAAAACAAATTGTTAAGATATGGTAAAGAAATAACTCTAGGCGATAGTAACTAATTTAATTTTGAAAAGAAAGAATTACGGCAGAAACCTAAATGGTGGCATAAGTAAGCTACATTTCATAAAAACCGTCCATCGGGATTTGAACACGGATCGCAAGATTCAAAGTTTTAAGTACTAATCACTACACCAAGAAACATTCATATAAGAAAGATCCGGGTTGCAGCGGTAGCTAGCAACCTAGTAAGAGACGATCACGTCCAATGTTAAGAAATATAAAAACCCATAGTTCCTAAAAAAGGAGTCAGATCAAATTCAAAAGTACACCATTAGAACCGCCTTGTCCGAAACCCCTGTATAGGAAACTTTCAGTCCCTTGGCTTGAACATAAAGAAAAATATATTGGCTTGAAAATCAAGAAAAGTGGCAGCTACTACAACATTTTGCCTAAACGGGATATTTTTTTTTCTTTTCTTTCTTTTCCACAGATAGCTTGGCACTGGAACATCGTAGAGAGTTGTTCAATGGCTCATTTTAAAGAAAATTAATTGTGTTAAAAATCCATAGTAACTAAAATAAATTATTTCTAAAAGAGAATAAATTTTTCCACCAAAAACTGCATTTTCGATGTCTTTTCACACTGCAGTCTTTCAAACATAATCGTATTCCAGCGGTAAGATTTGAACCCACGCCTCCGAAGAGACTGGTGGCTAACACCAGTGCCTTGGACCACTCGGCCAAGCTGCCTCTCATAAATAATATATATGTGAATCTGGGTACAGCAGTAGCTAGCAACCTAGCAAGAGACGAACAGTCCAATGCTAAGAAATATAAAAACCCAAAACTCCTAAAAATAGAGTCAGATCAAAACAAAAGTATATCATTAGAACTACCTTGTCTGTAAACTTACTAGATAAATAATGAATGTCGTCATAGTTTTATATTAGAGCTATGACGTGAATAGAAAAACACGATATTATGTTGTGGTTTCTGAAGACGTCATGAAATAATATCATTGCGCTATGACGTCATCATGAAATAAAATCATTACGCTGTGACGTCATAATCCGGGTTGCAGCGGTAGCTAGCAACCTAGTAAGAGACGATCACGTCCAATGTTAAGAAATATAAAAACCCATAGTTCCTAACAAAGGAGTCAGATCAAAACAAAAAGTACACCATTAGAACCGCCTTGTCCGAAACCCCTGTATAGGAAACTTTCAGTTCCTTGGCTTGAACAGCAAGGGAAATATATTGGCTTGAAAATCAAGAAAAGTGGCAGCTACTACAACATTCTGCCTAAACGGGATATTTTTTACCTTTTTTCTTGTTTTCCACAGATAGCTTGGCACTGGAAAATCGTAGAGGGTTGTTCAATAGCTCATTTTAAAGGAAATTAATTGGGTTAAAATTACAGTAAAGGACGAACTATAGCCCATAGTTACTGGAATCCGGTTTGTGGCAGTAGCTAGCAACCTAGCAAGAGACGATCACGCCCCATAGTAATTACAGTAAATAAAATTAAGATTATTGTTAATCCGGATTGCAGTCCTAGCTAGCGACCTAGTAAGAAACGATCACGCCCCATAGTAAAATATAAAGTAACCCATAACTCCTAAAAAAAGATTCAGATCAAAACAAGATCCGGGTTGCAGCGGTAGCTAGCAACCTAGTAAGAGACGATCATCACGTCCAATGTTAAGAAATATAAAAACCCATAGTTTCTAACAAAGGAGTCAGATCAAAACAAAAATTACACCATTAGAACCGCCTTGTCCGAAACCCCTGTATAGGAAACTTTCTGTCCCTTGGCTTGAACAGCAAGGGAAATATATTGGCTTGAAAATCAAGAAAATTGACTTTAACCTCGTTATTCTCCAAAAAACGGGATATTTTTTTCTTTTTTTCTTTTTTTGTATCCAGAGATAGCTTGGCACTGGAATATCGTAGAGGGTTGTTCAATAGCTCATTCTAAAGGAAATTAATTGGGTTAAAAATCTATAGTAAATAAAATAGGTTATTTCTAAAAGAGAATAAATTTTTCCACCAAAAACTCTATTTTTGATGTCTTTTCACACTGCAGTCTTTCAAACATAATCGTATACCAGCGGTAAGATTTGAACCCAAGCCTCTGAAGAGACTGGTGGCTAACAGCAGTGCCTTGGACCACTCGGTCAGGCTGCCTCTCATAAATAAATATATATGTGAATTTGGGTTGCAGCAGTAGCTAGCAACCTAGTAAGAGACGATCAGTCCAATGCTAAGAAATATAAAAACCCAAACTCCTAAAAATAGAGTCAGATCAAAACAAAAGTACATCATTAGAATTACCTTGTCTGAAACCCTACTAGATAAATAATGAATGTTATCATAGTTTTATATTAGAGCTATGACGTGAATAGAAAAACACGAAATTATATCGTTGTTTCTGAAGACGTCATGAAATAATACCATTGCGCCATGACGTCATGAAATAAAATCAATACGCCGTGACGTCATAATTAGTATATAAGAAAAGTCAAAACTGTAAATTCTCTCATTCTTGATTAGATAATGGTTAGATCAAAGCAAGCTATACGCAAGTTGAAAAAACAGTACTACACAAACAACAGAGATAGTAACTTGAAAAGAAAAAAGCAAAGGTATTCAACCGACCAGGCGTATCGAGAAGTAATAATTGAGAGAGCAAAACAAAGGTATTCAACTGACCAGGCGTATCGAGAAGTAATAATTGAGAGAGCAAAACAAAACAGCAAGATGTGTTATCACAATGATGTAGTTTATAGACATGCAAAAATTGAGACAGCCAAACATTACAGTAAAGAACGATCTCTCGCCCATAGTAACTGATATATGATGGATCCAGGGGTAGTTACATAAAAGACCAATATAGCTCATCATAAATTGTGTTTGTCAATTATTACCTTAAAAGAGGATAATTGGAATAAAAAATTATTGCATATATTAGACTTAGTTGGCTACTTGATCGTTTGAGGTTCGTCTCTTACTATTTCAAAGAAGAAAAAGCCGTAGGCTTTTTCTTGTTTGTTATCAGGGTTGCAGCGGTATTACATAAAGGACCGATGAAGCTCATCATAAACGGTGTTTGTCATTTATTACATAAAAGACCGATATAAGGGGGTTAAAAACCTTTTTTAATCAAAACAAATTATTTTTATTATATTAAGAAATTTTAATTATGTTCCTTAAAAAATCATCATAAGTAAAAATTTTATAATAAAGAACGAACTCTCGCTAATTCTAACTCATATCTTTAATATATTCCGGGTTGCAATGGTATCTGGGTTGCAGCGGTAGCTAGCAACCTATTAAGAGACGATCACGTCCAATGTTAAGAAATATAAAATCCCATAGCTCCTAAAAAAGGAGTCAGATCAAAACAAATCAATTACAGGGACACAAGAAAGCATGGGCATTGGTTTTACTGTAGCCCAAATGAGGGATGTCAGAGCTTTTTGCGTTGTCTAAGGGCACTAGCTCCATATTTCTCTGCCTTGACTTGTTTCATTAATAGCGTATATAATGCAGTATCAAAATCTAAGATTATACAACATATTAATCTACTAAAAGTCGAGGGTTCGTACAAGGAACTAAGTCATTATTTAGAATTACATTAAAAGACAATCATTGGAATAACAAACCATCGCATAGATTGGACTTAGTTAGCTACTTGATTGTTTGATACATAAGTTAAAATAAATGACAAACTTGCAGCCCATAGTAACTAAAATAAGACGTTTGCTTTGCTATAAAATACTACCAACGGTAACATTTTAATCCGGGGTTACGGCAGTAGCAAGCAACCTAGTAAGAGACGATCACGTTCAATGCTAAGAAATAGAATCCGGGTTGCAGCGGTAGCTAGCAACCTAGTAAGAGACGATCACGTCCAATGTTAAGAAATGTAAAAACTCATAGTTCCTAAAAAAGGAGTCAGATCAAAACAAAAAATACACCATTAGAACCGCCTTGTCCGAAACCCCTTGAAAGGAAACTTACCCCCCTTTGGCGTGAACAGCAAGGGAAATATATTGGCTTGAAAATCAAGAAAATTGACTTTAACCACGTTATTCTCCACAAACGGGATATTTTTTCTTTTTTTCTTCTTTTCCAGAGATAGCTTTGCACTAGAACATCTTACAGAGTTGTTTAAAGGCTCATTTTAAAGAAAATTAATTAGGTTAAAAACCTTTTGTAACTAAAACAAATTATTTTAAAACAGGATAAATTTTTCTACTAAAAACTGTATTTTTGATGTCTTTCCATACTGCTGTCTTTTCAAAGACATTTGATTTTTGAAGCAATCAAACAGTTCGTGGTAAGGTTGTATTTTAAACTTTATATTCCATAGATAGCTTAGCACTGGAACATCGTAGAGAGTTGTTCAATGGATCATTTTAAATCCAGGTTGCAGCGGTAGCTAGCAACCTAGTAAGAGACGACCACGTCCAATGTTAAGAAATAAAAAAAACCTAACTCCTAAGAAAAGAGTCAGATCAAAACAAAAACTACACCATTAGAACCACCTTGTCCAAAACCCCTATTAAGAAAAATTATCACTCTTTGGCTTGAATTAACAAAGAAAATATATTGGCTTGAAAATCAAGAAAATTGACTATAACCAAGTTATTCTCCACAAACGGGATATTTTTTTCTTTCCGCTTGATTTTCCTCCTCAACTAGCTGGGCACTGGAAAATCATAGAGAGCTGTATAATAGCTCATTTTAAAGGAAATTTTAACATCTAGTCACTTTTCTAATTAAAAATAAAATACTTTTTAAAGTAGAATCAATTTTGTCAAAAAAATTGCATTTTTGATGTATTTTCATACTGCAGTCTTTTCAAAGATATTTGAATTTTGAAGCAATCAAACATTAAATGGTAATGAAATCTATAGTAATAATAGCTACTTGTCTCAATAGTAACCGACACTCTAAAGAACAAAATTTTGATTGTCTCAATAGTAGCCGAAACTCTAAACAACGAAATTTTGGTACCAATAGATACAACAAAGCAAACAGTTCGTTATAACGAAATATATGTTTTTTAGTAAAAGCGACTCGTCTCAATAGTAAAACTTGCTACATCTAGTACCTTCTGTGATTAAAGATAAAATATTTTTTAATAGTTCCGGTTTGCAGCGGTAGCTAGGAACCTAATTAAAAGAGATCATTCGAAGAAAATACCATTGTATATATTAAACTTAGTTAGCTGCTCGATTCCTTGAAGAAAAAAAAATTTATTTGTCAACTGGAACTAGAATAATTCCTGAAAATTTAAAATAAAAGAATTTTCTTTAGCTGCAAAGTGCAAAAATATTTATGGTGTCTGAACAATAATTTCCATTTTTTAATTCAAACCAGAAAAAAACCTGAAAATTAAAAAATTAGTTTGGTTTTCCTTTTGCTTCAATTGACTCGCTACACCATTTTATACGCCATTAATTTTATATCATCTTAGTTCAAATTTTTTGGCTTAACATGTAAATTACGTATCTCTGTATTGTTGTCCTATATTTCCAATGTGAAATATTCATTTTTTTTTATTTTAGTTTTGAGTTCAGAATCTCTTAAGTTATTATGTAAACTGCAAAAATATTTATTATTTCTAACCAATAATACAAATTTTTTAATTCAAACTAGAGCAATACCTGACAATTTTTGAATTAGTTTTGCTTTTTGTCTCCTGGAACCAAAATTTTCTTTTTTGGCTTAATCGCTAAAGTTATTATGTAAACTGCAAAAATAATTATGATGTCGAACCAGTAGTAGTAATTTCTTAATTTAAACTGCAAAAATACATGAGAATTTTATAATTAGTTTTACTTTTTGTCTCCTGGAACCAAAATTTTTTTTCATCTAAGTTCAAAGTTATTATTGTATCCTGGAACCAAATTTTTTTTGGTTTGTAACCCGTAAAGTACGTATTTCCATATTATTGTCTTATAATTGCAATTATTTTAGTTTTCAGTCCAGAATCGCTAAACTTATTATGTAAAATGCAAAAATATTTTTGGTGTCTAACCAATAATACTAATTTTTTAATTCAAACAAGAGAAATACCTGAAAATTTAAAAATTAGTTTTTTTTATGCTAGGTTTTAGATACTCGACACGGGGTATTGTGTACTTAATAATTTTAAACATTGAAAAAATATGGTCTCACGCAAGTGGAAAAAAAGAAAAAATAACCAAAAAAAATATTAAAATAGGGCAATCCAAATTTCTACTAATAAAAAACTTTACTACACAAAAAATAAAGCTAACATCCTGAAATATAAGAAAAGTTTATTTAAAAGAGTTAAAAATGCCATCGAACGCAATAAAGCTCGAGAACGCGTAAGGATTGCTACTAAGATGTCTTGTGATCCAGAATTTAAGAAAATGAAATATGACAGAGCAAAACAGAGGTATGTTACGGATTAGGGGTGTCGAGAAAGGAAAATTGAGACAGCAAAAAAAAAGAGCAAGGAACGGTATGATAACGATATAGATTACCGAAACAAACATAAGAAAAAAGTTGCTACCAGAATAATGGGTAGATACTGGGGTGACAAAAGCTATAATGAAAAAATTAAATTCTCTGCGAGGTTGTACCGAAGAACGCATAAGGACAAAGGGAAAAATTACATTCAGAAATACAAGAAGATGGCAAAATGCAGGCTGATCTTTGTAAATTGAGAAACATTTTACGCATGTTTTATCGGGATCACGAAAAGTATTCAAAATTATCCGGGTTGCAGCGGTAGCTAGCAACCTAGTAAGAGACGATCACGTCCTATGTTAAGAAATATAAAAAACCATAGTTCCTAAAAAAGGAGTTAGATCAAAACAAAAAGTACACCATTAGAACAGCCTTGTCGCAAACCCCTGTGTAGGAAACTTTCAGTCCCTTGGCTTGAACAGCAAGGGAAATATATTGGCTTGAAAATCAAGAAAAGTGGCAGCTACTACTACATTCTGCCTAAACGGGATATTTTTTTTTCTTTTTTTTTCTTTCTTTTCCACAGATAGCTTGGCACTGGAACATCGTAGAGAGTTGTTCAATGGCTCATTTTAAAGGAAATTAATTGGGTTAAAAATCTATAGTAACTAAACTAAATTATTTCTAAAAGAGAATAAATTTTTCCACCAAAAACTGCATTTTTGATGTCTTTTCACACTGCAGTCTTTCAAACATAATCGTATACCAGCGGTAAGATTTGAACCCACGCCTCCGAAGAGACTGGTGGCTAACACGAGTGCCTTGGACCACTCGGCCAGGCTGCCTCTCATAAATAATATATATGTGAATCTGGGTTGCAGCAGTAGCTAGCAACCTAGCAAGAGACGATCAGTCCAATGCTAAGAAATATAAAAACCCAAAACTCCTAAAAATAGAGTCAGATCAAAACAAAAGTACCTCAATAGAACTACCTTGTCTGAAACCTTACTAGATAAATAATGAATGTCGTCATAGTTTTATATTAGAGCTATGACATGAATAAAAAAACACGATATTATGTTGTGGTTTCTGAAGACGTCATGAAATAATATCATTGCGCCATGACGTCATGAAATAAAATCATTATACCGTGACGTCATAATTACTACTTAAGAACGACAAAGATGTAAATGGTCTCATTCGTTAATTACATAATGGTTAGATCAAAGCAAGCTGCACGCAAGTGAAAAAAACAGTACTACACAGACAACAGAGATAGTATCTTGAAAAGAGAAAAGCAAAGGTATTCAACCGACCAGGCGTATCGAGGAGTAAAAATTTAGAGAGCAAAACAAAACAGCAAGATGTGTTATCACAAGGATGAAGATTATAGACATGCAAAAATTGAGACAGCCAAACAAAAGATCAAGGAACGGTATAATGATGATGAATATTACAGAGAAGCAACAATTGAGCAGGCTAGACAAAAGATCAAGGATCGTTATCACAATGATAAACTTTAAAAGAGCAAGGAACGGTATGATAATGATAAAGATTACAGAGAAGCAAGAATTGAGCAGGCTAGACAAAAGATCAAGGAGCGTTATCACAATGATGAAGATTACCGAAAAATATATAAGAAAAAAGTTGCTACCAGAATAATGGGTAGATACTGGGGTGACAAAGTCTATAATAAAAAAATTAAATTCTCTGCGAGGTTGTACCGAAGAATCCGGGTTGCAGCGGTAGTTAGCAACCTAGTAAGAGACGATCACGTCCTATGTTAAGAAATATAAAAAACCATAGTTCCTAAAAAAGGAGTCAGATCAAAACAAAAAGTACACCATTAGAACAGCCTTGTCGCAAACCCCTGTGTAGGAAACTTTCAGTCCCTTGGCTTGAACAGCAAGGGAAATATATTGGCTTGAAAATCAAGAAAAGTGGCAGCTACTACAACATTCTGCCTAAACAGGATATTTTTTTTTCTTTTTTTTTCTTTCTTTTCCACAGATAGCTTGGCACTGGAACATCTTAGAGAGTTGTTCAATAGCTCATTTTATAGGAAATTAATTGGGTTAAAAATTTATAGTAACTAAAATAAATTATTTCTAAAAGAGAATAAATTTTTCCACCAAAAACTGCATTTTTGATGTCTTTTCACACTGCAGTCTTTCAAACATAATCGTATACCAGCGGTAAGATTTGAACCCACGCCTCCGAAGAGACTGGTGGCTAACACCAGTGCCTTGGACCACTCGGCCAGGCCGCCTCTCATAAATAATATATATGTGAATCTTGGTTGCAGCAGTAACTAGCAACCTGGCAAGAGACGATCAGTCCAATGCTAAGAAATATAAAAACCCAAAACTCCTAAAAATAGAGTAAGATCAAAACAAAAGTACATCAATAGAACTACCTTGTCTGAAACCTTACTAGATAAATAATAAATGTCGTCATAGTTTTATATTAGAGCTATGACGTGAATAGAAAAACACGATATTATGTTGTGGTTTCTGAAGACGTCATGAAATAATTTCATTGCGCCATGACGTCATGAAATAAAATCATTATACCGTGACGTCATAATTACTACTTGAGAACGACAAAGATGTAAATGGTCTCATTCGTTAATTACATAATGGTTAGATCAAAGCAAGCTGCACGCAAGTTAAAAAAACAGTACTACACAGACAACAGAGATAGTATCTTGAAAAGATAAAAGCAAAGGTATTCAACCGACCAGGCATATTGAGAAGGAAAAATTGAGAGAGCAAAACAAAACAGCAAGATGTGTTATCACAATGATGAAGATTATAGACATGCAAAAATTGAGACAGCCAAACAAAAGATCAAGGAACGGTATGGTAATGATGAATATTACAGAGAAGCAAGAATTGAGCAGGCTAGACAAAAGATCAAGGAGCGTTATCACAATGATAAACTTTATAGAGAAGCAACAATTGAGCAGGCTAGACAAAAGAGCAAGGAACGGTATGATAATGATAAAAATCACAGAGAAGCGAGTATTGAGCAGGTTAGACAAAAGATCAAGGAGCGTTATCACAATGATGAAGATTACCGAAAAATATATAAGAAAAAAGTTGCTACCAGAATAATGGGTAGATACTGGGGTGACAAAGTCTATAATAAAAAAATTAAATTCTCTGCGAGGTTGTACCGAAGAATCCGGGTTGCAGCGGTAGTTAGCAACCTAGTAAGAGACGATCACGTGCAATGTTAAGAAATATAAAAAACCATAGTTCTTAAAACATGAGTCAGATAAAAACAAAAATTACACCATTAGAACCGCCTTGTCGGAAACCCCTGTATAGGAAACTTTCAGTCCCTTGGCTTGAACAGCAAGGGAAATATATTGGCTTGAAATTCAAGAAAAGTGGCAGCTACTACAACATTCTTCCTAAACGGGATATTTTTTTTTGTTTTTTTTGTTTCTTTTCCAGAGATAGCTTGGCACTGGAACATCGTAGATAGTTGTTCAATGGCTCATTTTAAAGAAAATTAATTGGGTTAAAAATCTATAGTAACTAAAATAAATTATTTCTAAAAGAGAATAAATTTTTCCACCCAAAACGGTATTTTTGATGTCTTTTCACACTGCAGTCTTTCAAACATAATCGTATACCAGCGGTAAGATTTGAACCCACGCCTCCGAAGAGACTGGTGGCTAATACCAGTGCCTTGGACCACTCGGCCAGGCTGCCTCTCATAAATAACATATATGTGAATCTTGGTTGCAGCAGTAGCTAGCAACCTAGCAAGAGACGATCAGTCCAATGCTAAGAAATATAAAAACCCAAAACTCCTAAAAATAGAATAAGATCAAAACAAAAGTACATCAATAGAACTACCTTGCCTGAAACCTTACTAGATAAATAATGAATGTCGTCATAGTTTTATATTAGAGCTATGACGTGAATAGAAAAACACGATATTATGTTGTGGTTTCTGAAGACGTCATGAAATAATATCATTGCGCCATGACGTCATGAAATAAAATCATTATACCGTGACGTCATAATTACTACTTAAGAACGACAAAGATGTAAATGGTCTCATTCGTTAATTACATAATGGTTAGATCAAAGCAAGCTGCACGCAAGTTAAAAAACAGTACTACACAGACAACAGAGATAGTATCTGGAAAAGAGAAAAGCAAAGGTATTCAACCAACCAGGCGTATCGAGAAGTAAAAATTGAGAGATCAAAACAAAACAGCAAGATGTGTTATCACAATGATGAAGATTATAGACATGCAAAAATTGAGACAGCCAAACAAAAGATCAAGGAACGGTATAATAATGATAAAGATTACAGAGAAGCAAAAATTTAGCAGGCTAGACAAAAGATCAAGGAGCGTTATCAGAATGATAAACTTTATAGAGAAGCAACAATTGAGCAGGCTAGACAAAAGAACAAGGAACGGTATGATAATGATAAATATTACAGAGAAGCAAGAATTGAGTAGGCTAGAAAAAAGATCAAGGAGCGTTATCACAATGAGGAAGATTACCGAAAAATATATAAGAAAAAAGTTGCTACCAGAATAGGTAGATACTGGGGTGACAAAATCTATAATGAAAAACTTTAATTCTCTGCGAGGTTGTACCGAAGAACGCATAAGGACAAAGGGAAAAATTACATTCAGAAACACAAGAAGATGGCAAAAATGCAGGCTGATCTTCCTAAATTGAGAAACATTTTACGCATGTTTTACCAGGATCACGAAAAGTATTCAAAATTACAGATTAAAATTCTCTTTGAAAGAGCGGATGCTGTTGGAAAGTCGGCTAGATATGCTTTGGCAAAGCTTCATAGTAATATCAAAAAGAAATGTTGTCAGTTTAACGAAAAGCTTCCAAGGTATGGATTGGCAACTGCGGAACAGTTTATAGATGCAATGGAAAATGTTCGACAACACATTAGGACCATAAATAAGTATGATTTAAGAGCCATATGCATATTATTATTTCACCATACCAATTATAATAAGGCCAAAACAAAATCGTCGACTTGCAACCTTACTTTTGACACATTAGTTAAATCTTCATCAGACTTAAAAAATGTTTTGCTAGTTTTACATAAAGGAACGAAACTTAGCCCATAGTAGAAGAAATAAGAATATCTAGGTTGCAGCGGTAGCTAGCAACCTATTACATAATCCGGGTTTAAGTGGTAGCTAGCAACCTAGTAAGAAACGCCAAATTAAAAGATGATCATTAGAAGAACAAACAATTGCTTATATTGGACTTAGTTAGCTGCCTGATTCTTTGAGGTTTTATAATAAAGAATGACCTCTTGCCTCTACTAAATTTTATAGGCCACTTAACTATAGTGTAGGCTAGTACAGTTATATTTAAGGCCAATATATTAAAATTTTCCATTAAAAGATGACCATTGGAATAAAAACCCATTACATACATTTGATTTAGTTAGCTATTTGATTGCTTAAGGCTAGTCTCTTACTATTTCAAAGAAGAAAAATCCGTAGGGTTTTTCCTGTTTGTAATCAATTTGAAAGATTTATAATAAAGAACAGACTCTAGCCAATAGTAACTTAAATATTTTATATAAAGATGTTTAGTAAAGAATGGGCTCAAGTCCAAAGGATTATTCCGGATTGCAGCGGTAGCTAGCAACCTAGTAAGAGATTATATTAAAAGACGATCATTAGAAGATCAAACCATAGCATGTATTTGACTTGTTTGCTAGTAGATATAGTTGTTTAAAATGTAATCCGGGTTGCAGCGGTAGCTAGCAACCTAGTAAGAGACGATCACGTCCAATGTTAAGAAATATAATTATCCGGGTTGCAGCGGTAGCTAGCAATCCGGGTTGCAGCGGTAGCTAGCAACCTAGTAAGAGACGATCACGTCCAATGTTAAGAAATATAAAAACCCCTAACTCCTAAGAAAAGAGTCAGGTCAAAACAAAAAGTACACCATTAGAACCGCCTTGTCTGAAACCCCTCTATGGAAAACTGTTTGTCCCTTGGCTAGAAAAACAAGGGAAATATATTGGATTGAACATGAAGACAAGTGGCAGCTACTACAACATTCTGCCTGAACAGTATATTTTTTTTCTTTTCCACAGATAGCTTGGAACTGGAACATCGTGGAGAGTTGTTCAATGGCCCATATTAAAGAAAATTAATTGGGTTAAAAATCTTTTGTAACTAAAATAAATTATTTCCAAGAGAGAATAAATTTTTCAATTAAAAACTGCATTTTTTATGTCTTTTCATACTGCAAACTTTTCAAAGATATTTGATTTTTGTACATAAAAAATCATAATCGTATACCAGCGGTAAGATATGAACCCACGCCTCCGAAGAGACTGGTGGCTAACACCAGCGCCTTGGAACACTCGGTTAATCTGCCTCTCATAACTATATATGTGAATTTGGGTTGCAGCAGTAGCTAGCAACCTAGTAAGAGACGATCAGTCCAATGCTAAGAAATATAAAAACCCAAAACTCCTAAAATAGAGTCAGATCAAAACAAAAGTACATCATTAGCCTTGTCTGAAACCCTTCTAAATAAATAATGAATGTCATCATAATTTATATTAGAGCTATGACGTGAATAGAAAAACACGACATTATGTTGTGGTTTCTGAAGACGTCATGAAATGACGTCATGAAATAAAATAATTACGCCGTGACGTCATAATTACTATATAAGAAACCTCAAAAGTGTAGATGGTCTCATTCATCCGGGTTGCAGCGGTAGCTAGCAACCTAGTAAGAGACGATCACCTCCAATGTTAAGAAATATAAAACCCCCCAACTCCTAAAAAAAGAGTCAGATCAAAACAAAAAGTACACCATTAGAACCGCCTTGTCCGAAATCTCTATAAAGGAAACTTACCGCCCTTTGGCTTGAATAACAAAGAAAATATATTGGCTTGAAAATCAAGAAAATTGACTTTTACCACGTTATTTTCCACAAACGAGATCTTTTTTTCTTTCCGGTTGATTTTCCTCCTCAGCTAGCTGGGCACTGGAAAATCATAGAGAGCTGTCTAATGGCTCATTTTAAAGTAAATTGCTACATCTAGTGCCTTTTTTATTTAAAAATAAAATATTTTTTAAAGTAGAATCAATTTTCTCAAAAAATTTGTATTTTTGATGTATTTTCATGCTGCAGTCTTTTCAAAGATATTTGAATTTTTATAATAAAGAACGACCTCTTGCCTATACTAAATTTTATAGGCCACTTAACTATAGTATAGGTTATCAGGGTTGCAGCGGTAGCTAGCAACCTAGTAAGAGACGATCACGTCCAATGTTAAGAAATATAAAAACCCATAGCTCCTAAAAAAGGAGTCAGATCAAAACAAAAAGTACACCATTAGAACCGCCTTGTCCGAAACCCCTGTATAGGAAACTTTCTGTCCCTTGGCTTGAACAGCAAGGGAAATATATTGGCTTGAAAATCAAGAAAATTGACTTTAACCACGTTATTTTCCCCAAACGGGATATTTTTTTCTCTTTTCTCTTTTCTTTTGTATCCAGAGATAGCTTGGCACTGGAACATCGTAGAGGGTTGTTCAATAGCTCATTTTAGAGTAAATTAATTGGGTTAAAAATCTATAGTAACTAAAATAAATTATTTCTAAAAGAGAATAAATTTTTACACCAAAAACTGCATTTTCGATGTCTTTTCACACTGCAGTCTTTCAAACATAATCGCATACCAGCGGTAAGATTTGAACCCATGCCTCCGAAGAGACTGGTGGCTAACACCAGTGTCTTGGACCACTCGGCCAGGCTGCCTCTCATAAATAACTATATATGTGAATCTGGGTTGCAGCAGTAGCTAGCAATCTAGTAAGAGACGATGAGTCCTATGCTAAGAAATATAAAAACCCAAAGCTCCTAAAAATAGAGTCAAATCAAAACAAAAGTACATCATTAGAACTACCTTGTCTGAAACCCTACAAGATAAATAATGAATGTCTTCATAGCTTTATATTAGAGATATGAAGTGAATAGAAAAACACGAAATTATATTGTTGTTTCTGATGACGTCATGAAATAATATCATTGCGCTATGACGTCAATAAAATCATTACGCCGTGATGTCATAATTACTACTTAAGAACGACAAAGATGTAAATTCTCTCATTCTTGATTAGAATAATGGTTAGATCGAAGCAAGCTATACGCAATTTGAAAAAACAGTACTACACAAACAACAGAGATAGTAACTTGAAAAGAAAAAAGCAAAGGTATTTAACCGACCAGGCGTATCGAGAAGTAATAATTGAGAGAGCAAAATATAATAAAGGACGACCTCTTGCCTATACTAAATTTTATACACCACTTAATTATAGTATAGGTTAGTAATTCAACAGATAGCATGGCAGTTGAACATTGTAGAGAGTTGTTCAATGGCTCATTTGAAAGGAAATTAATGGGGTTAAAAACCTTTTGTAATTAAAACAAATTATTTTTATTATTACAGTAAAGAACGAAGTTCCATCCCATAGTAACTAAAATAAGATTATATCCGGGTTGCTGCGGTAGCTAGCAACCTAGTAAGAGACGTTAATATTAAAGATTGATAAATGGAGTCATAATCGTAGGTTGTAGCCAGGTCATTTCATACTATTTCAATTAAGAAAAAGCCATAGGCCTTTTCCTGTTTGTAATCCGGGTTGCAGCGGTAGCTAGCAACCTAGTATTCTTTGAGAGTCGTCTCTTCCTACTCGAAAAAAGAAAAAGCCGTAAGCTTTTTCCTGTTTGTAATCAGAGTTTTCACATTATCCGGGTTGCAGCGGTAGCTAGCAACCTCCGGGTTGCAGCGGTAGCTAGCAACCTCGTAAGAAACTATCACGTCCAATGTTAAGAAATATAAAAACCCATAACTCCTTAAAAAAAAGAGTCAGATCAAAACAAAAAGTACACCATTAGAATTACCTTGTCCGAAATTCCTATAAGGAAAACTTACCGCCCTTTGGCTTGAATAACAAAGAAAATATATTGGCTTGAAAATCAAGAAAATTGACTTTTACCACGTTATTCTCCACAAAGGGGATATTTTTTTCTTTTTTTCTTTTTTTCTTTCTTTTCCACAGATAGCTTGGCACTGGAACATCGTAGAGAGTTGTTCAATGGCTCATTTTAAAGGAAATTAATGGAGTTAAAAACTTTTTGTACTTAAAACAATGTATTTTTAAAATTGAATCAGTTTTTTACGAAAAATTACATATTTCATATTAAAGATTGATCAATGACGTCATAATCGTATACCAGTGGTAGGATTTGAACCCACACCTCTGAAGAGACTGGTGACTAACACCAGCGCCTTGGACCACTCGGCCAACAAAAATATCCCACAAACGGGATATTTTTTTCTTTCTTCTTCTTCTTCTTCTTCTTTTCCACAGATAGCTTGGCACTGGGACATTGTAGAGAGTTGTTCAATGGCTCATTTTAAAGGAAATCTCTAGATCTAGTGACATTTATACTTAATTTTTTTTAATTAATTAGTTTTTACGGAAAACTCCGGGTTGCAGCGGTAGCTAGCAACCTAGTAAGAGACGATCACGTCCAATGTTAAGAAATATAAAAAACCATAGTTCCTAACAAAGGAGTCAGATCAAAACAAAAAGTAAACCACTAGAACCACCTTGTCCGAAACCCATTTATGGGAATTTACAATAAAGAACGATCTCTTATCCATAGTAACTGATAAATGGTGGTTCCAGTGGTAGTTACTTGAGGTTCGTCTCTTACTATTTCAAAGAAGAAAAAGCCATAGGCTTTTTCCTGTTTGTAATGATATAGCATAAAAGAAAACCCAAGTAGGAATTTTATAATAAAGATCGAACTCTTCCCTATACTAACTTGCATACGCAACTTCACTATAGTTAAGATTACAGTATTTATATTATGCATCATTGTAAATTATAAAAGGTTCAAATGTTCGAAGATTATAGAGTTAAAAATTTTCCCACACCGGGAATCGAACCCGAGCCTGTTAAGTGAAAGTTAACTATCCTAGCAACTAGACCATATGGAACCATAAAGAAGTATGATTTAAGAGCCATATGCATATTATTATTTCACCATACCAATTATAATATTACATTAAAGAAAGATCTTCAGTCCATAGTAACTGGAGTGTTATAAGGAACCATTAAATAGATGATGCTTACAGTAATTACAATAAAGAACGACCTCTTGCCTATACTAATTACAGTAGAGAACGACATGACCATGCTAACTGAAATAATCTATTTTATTTACATTAAAAGACCATCATTAGAATAATAATTTACAGTAAAGAACGATCTCTCATGCATAGTAACTGATATTTGGTGGTTCCAGGGGTATTTACTTGTGGTTCGTCTCTTACTATTTCAAACAAGAAAAAGCCGTAGGCTTTTTCCTGTTTGTAATGATATAGTTACACTAAAAGACGATCATTGGACGATCATAAGATTTACATTAAAAGACGATCATTGGAATAGCCTACCACTGCATACATTGGACTTAGTTAGTTACTTGATCGCTTGAGGTTCGTCTCTTACTATCCGGGTTGCAGCGGTAGGTAGCAACCTAGTAAGAGACGATCACGTCCAATGTTAAGAAATATAAAAACCCATAGTTCCTAACAAAGGAGTCAGATCAAAACAAAAAGTACACCATTAGAACCGCCTTGTCCGAAACCCCTGTATAGGAAACTTTCTGTCCCTTGGCTTGAACAGCAAGGGAAATATAGTGGCTTGAAAATCAAGAAAATTGACTTTAACCACGTTATTCTCCCCAAACGGGATATTTTTTCCTTTTTTTCTTTTTTTTTCTTTTCCACAGATAGCTTGGCACTGGAACATCGTAGAGAGTTGTTCAATGGCTCATTTTAAAGGAAATTAATTGGGTTTAAAATCTTTAGTAACTAAAATAAATAATTTCTAAAAGAGAATAAATTTTTCCACCAAAAACTGCATTTTTGATGTCTTTTCATACTGCAGTCTTTTCAAAGATATTCGATTTTTTTGTAATAAATCATAATCGTATACTAGCGATAAGATTTGAACCCACGCCTCCGAAGAGACTGGTGGCCAACACCAGCACCTTTGACAACTCGGCCACAATGCCTCTCATAACTATATATGTGAATCCGGGTTGCAGCAGTAGCTAGCAACCTAATAAGAGTATATCAGTTTAATGCTAAGAAATATAAAAACCAAGAACTCCTTAAACTAGAGTTAGATCAAAATAAAAGTACATCATTAGAACCACCTTGTCTGAAACGGTACTAGATCAATAATGAATGTCGTCACAGTTTTATTAGAGCTATGAAGTGAATAGAATTATAGTAAAGAAAAAACTTCCAGCCCATAGTAACTAAAATAATATTATAATTAATATTAAATATTGATCAATGATGTCATAATCGTAGGCTGTAGCCAGGTCGTCCCTTACTATTTCAATTAAGAAAAAGCCATAGGCATTTTCCTGTTTGTAATACATATAGTAAAGAACGACATCTAGCCCATGTTAATTGAAATATAAATAGGGATTATGTAATTTTCATCGGTATCATGGTTACATTACAGGGCGATCATTGGAATAATATATTAAAAGACGATCATTGGAAAAACAAAACATAGCATTGATTGGACTTAGTTAGCTACTTGATTGTTTGAGGTTCGTCTCTTACTATTTCAAAGAAGAAAAAGCCGTAGGCTTTTTTATATTAAGAAACGAACTGAAGCCCATATTAACTAAATATTATAAGGAATCATTATATAAATTCACAGTAAAGAAGGGAATCAGGCAACTTGGTTTCCGGGTTGCAGCGGTAGCTAGCAACTTAGTAAGGGACGATCACGTCCAATGTTAAGAAATATAAAAACCCATAACTCCTAAAAAGAGTCAGACCTAAACAAAAGTACACCATTAGAACCACCTTGTCCAAAACCCCTGTATAAGAAACTTTCTGTCCCTTGGCTTGAACAGCAAGGGAAATATATTGGCTTGAAAATCAAGAAAAGTGGCAGCTACTACAACATTCTGCCTAAACGGCACATTTTTTTTTATTTCTTCTCCACAGATAGCTTGGCATTGGAACATCATAGAGAGTTGTTCAATGGCTCATTTTAAAGTAAATTAATTGTGTTAAAAATCTTTTGTAACTAAAATAAATTATTTCTAAAAGAGAATAAATTTTTACACTAAAAACTGCATTTTTGACGTCTTTTCATGCTGCAGTCTTTTCGAAGATATTTGATTTTTTTACATGAATCATAATCGTATACTATCCGGGTTGCAGCGGTTGCTAGTAACCTAGTAAGAGACGATCACGTCCAATGTTAAGAAATATAAAAACCCATAACTCCTAAAAAAAGAGTCAGATCAAAACAAAACGTACATCATTAGAACCACCTTGTCTGAAACCCTACTAGATAAATAATGAGTGCCGTCATAGTTTTATTAGAGCTATGACGTGAATAGAAAAACACGACATTATATTGTTATTTCTGAAGACGCCATGAAAGAATATCATTACGCCATGACGTCATGAAATAAAATCATTACGCCATGACTCCATGATTACTATATAAAAGGACACAAAGAAACAGTCTCATTCAACTAAGGGTTACATAATGGTTAAATCGAAGCATGCTACAAGCAAGTTAAAAAACAGTACTACACAAAAAAAGAGATAGCATCTTGAAAAGAGAAAAGCAAAAGTATTCAACCGACCAGGCGTATCGAGAAGTGAAAATTAAGAGAGCAAAACAAAACAGCAAGGAGTGTTATCACAATGATGAAGTTTATAGACGTGCAAAAATTGAGAGAGCCACATCATTACATTAAAAGACGATCATTGGAATAACAAACCATTGCATACATTGGACATAGTTTAGCTATTTTAGGTTCGTCTCTTGCTATTCAAAGAAGAAAACGCCGTAGGCTTTTTCCTGTTTGTAATCATTACATAAAGGATCGATATATTTCATCTTAAATTTTGTAAGTCAAGAGGATTTCATGTGGTAGTTGTTAATAGTCAAACAATTCGTTGTGATCAAACAGTACATGGTAACGAACTGTTCATATAGAATAAAGCTCGAGCACAAATAAGGATGGCTACTAAGTTGTCTTGTGATCCAGGTTTCAAGAAAATGAAATATGAAAGAGAAAGACAAAGGTATACAGACCAGGGGCATCGAGAAGCAAAAATTAAGAGAGCCAACCAAAAGCATCACAATGACGATGATTATCAAATCCGGATTGTATAGTAATCTGGCTTGCAGTGGTAGCTAACAACCTAGTAAGAGACGATCACTTCCAATGTTAAGAAATATACAAACTCATAATTCTTAAAAAAAATCCGATCAAAACAAAAAGTACACCATTAGAGCCACCTTGTCCGAAAAGTCTATATAGGAAACTTTCTGTCCCTTGGCTTGAATAGTAAGGGAAATATATTGGCTTGAAAATAGAGAAAAGTGGTGGTTACTACAACATTCTGCCTAAACGGCATATTTTTTTCTTTCTTCTTTCTTTCTTTTCCACAGATAGCTTGGCACTGGAACATCGTAGAATGTTGTTCAATGGCTCATTTTAAAGGAAATTAATTGGGTTAAAATCTTTTGTGACTAAAATAAGTTATTTTTAAAAGAGAATAAATTTTTCCACTAAAAACTGCATTTTTGGTGTCTTTTCATACTGCAGTCTTTTCAAAGATATTTGATTTTTGTACATAAATAATAATCGTATACCAGCGGTAAGATTTGAACCCATGCCTCCAAAGAGACTGGTGGCTAACACTAGCGCCTTGGACCACTCGGCCACGTTGCCTCTGATAACTATATATGTGAATCGGGGTTGCAGCAGCATCCGGGTTGCAGCGGTAGCTAGCAACCTAGTAAGAGACGATCACGTCCAATGTTAAGAAATATAAAAACCCATAGTTCCTAAAAAAGGAGTCAGATCAAATTCAAAAGTACACCATTAGAACCGCCTTGTTCGAAACCCCTGTAAAGGAAACTTTCAGTCCCTTGGCTTGAACAGAAAGGGAAATATATTGGATTGAAAATTAAAATCAGGGAAAGCTACTAGAGCATTCTGCCTTAATATGATATTTTTTTTCTTTTTTTCTTTTCCACAGATAGATTGTCACTGGAACATCATAAAGAGTTGTTTAATAGTTCATTGTATAGGAAGGTAACTTGGTTAAAAATCTATAGTAACTAAAATAAATTATTTCTAAAAGAGAATACATTTTCCCACCAAAAACTGCATGTTTGATGTCTTTTCACACTGCAGTCTTTCAAACATAATCGTATACCAGCGGTAAGATTTGAACCCACGCCTCAGAAGAGACTGGTGGCTAACACCAGTGCCTTGGACGACTCGGCCAGGCTACCTCTCATAAATAATATATATGTGAATCTGGGTCGCAGCAGTAGCTAGCAACCTAGCAAGAGACGATCGGTCCAATGCTAATAAATGTAAAAACCCAAAACTCCTAAAAATAGAGTAAGATCAAAACAAAAGTACATCATTAGAACTACCTTGTCTGAAACCTTACTAGATAAATAATGAATGTCGTCATTGTTTTATATTAGAGCTATGACGTGAATACAAAAACACAATATTATGTTGTGGTTTCTGAAGACGTCATGAAATAATATCATTGCGCCATGACGTCATGAAATAAAATCATTACGCCGTGACGTCATATCCGGGTTGCAGCGGTAGCTAGCAACCTAGTTAGAGACGATTACGTCCAATGTTAAGAAATATAAAAACCCATAGTTCCTAACAAAGGAGTCAGATCAAATTCAAAAGTACACCATTAGAACCGCCTTGTCCGAAACCCCTATATAGGAAGCTTTCAGTCCCTTTGCTTGAACAGCAAGGGAAATATATTCGCTTGAAAATCAAGAAAAGTGGCAGCTACTACAACATTCTGCCTAAACGGGATATCTTTTTTTCTTTTTTTCTTTTCCACAGATAGCTTGGCACTGGAACATCGTAGAGAGTTGTTCAATGGCTCATTTTAAAGGAAATTAATTGGGTTAAAAATCTACAGTAACTAAAATAAATTATTTCTAAAAGAGAATAAATTTTTACACCAAAACTGCATTTTTGATGTCTTTTCACACTGCAGTCTTTCAAACATAATCGTATACCAGCGGTTAGATTTGAACCCACGCCTCCAAAGAGACTGGGGGCTAGCACCAGTGCCTTAGACCGCTCGGCTAGGCTGCCTCTCATAAATAATATATATGTGAATCTGGGTTGCAGCAGTAGCTAGAAACCTAGCAAGAGACGACCAGTCCAATGCTAAAAACCCAAAACTCCTAAAAATAGAGAAAGATCAAAACAAAAGTACATCATTAGAACTACCTTGTCTGAAACCTTACTAGATAAATAATGAATGTCGTCATAGTTTTATATTAGAGCTATGACGTGAATAGAAAAACACAATATTATGTTGTGGTTTCTGAAGACGTCATGAAATAATATCATTGCGACATGACGTCATGAAATAAAATCATTACGCCGTGACGTCATAATTACTACTTAAGAACGACAAAGATGTAAATGGTGTCATTCGTTAATTACATAATGGTTAGATCAAAGCAAGCTGCATGCAAGTTAAAAAAACAGTACTACACAGACAACAGAGATAGTGTCTTGAAAAGAGAAAAGCAAAGGTATTCAACCGACCAGGCGTATCGAGAAGTAAAAATTGAGCAGGCTAGACAAAAGATCAAGGAGCGTTATCGCAATGATAAACTTTATAGAGAAGCAACAATTGAGCAGGCTAGACAAAAGAGCAAGGAACGGTATGATAATGATAAAGATTACAGAGATTACATAAAGGCTCGATCATCGAATTTAAGCTGAAACTAAGTAAAGGACAATTATGCCTCCATATATTCACAGTGATGTATAAGTATAATAAAGAGCAAACACTTGTCTATACTAATCTGGGTGAAAGCGGTAGCTATCACCCTAGTAAGAGACGATCACTCCCCATAGTAAAAAAAAACTCCTAAGAAATAGAGTCAGATCCAAACAAGAAATTCACTATTAGAACTACTCTGGCTGAAACCCATATATAGTAAACTTACCATCCCTTGGGTTGAACAACAATACAGTAAAGAACGAACTTAACCCTATAGTAACTAAAATAAGATTATAAACTCAAACATATAATTTGTTTGTTTTGTCTTGTTTAATTTAGAAATTAATTTTTATAATATGTTTAATATGTAAATATAAAGTTTAATAATAGCAATAAAAATTAAAAAAAAATGAATTGAAAGCTAGCAACCTTTCGGGTTGCAGCGGTAGCTAGCAACTTCTGGGTTGCAGCGGTAGCTAGCAACCTAGTAAGAGACGATCACGTCCAATGTTAAGAAATATAAAAAAGTACACCATTAGAACCGCCTTGTCCGAAACCCCTATATAGGAAAATTTCTGTCCCTTGGCTTGAACAACAAGGGAAATATAGTGGCTTGAAAATCAAGAAAAGTGGAAGCTACTACAGGATTCTGCCTAAACGGCATATATTTTTCTTTTTTTCTTTTCCACAGATAGCTTGGCACTGGAACATCATAGACAGTTGTTCAATGGCTCATTTTAAAGGAAATTAATTGGGTTGAAAATCTTTTGGAACTAAAATAAATAATTTTTAAAAGACAATTAATTGTTCCACTAAAAACTGCATTTTTGATGTCTTTTCATACTGCAGTCTTTTCAAAGATGTTTGATTTTTGTATATAAATCATAATCGTATACCAGCGGTAAGATTTGAGCCCACGCCTCCGAAGAGAGCGGTGACTAACACCAGCTTCTTGGACCACTCGGCCACGCTGCCTCTCATAACTATATATATGAATCCGGGTTACAGCAGTAGCTAGCAACCTAGTAAGAGACGATAAGTCCAATTCTAAAAAATACAAAAACCCCGACCTCCTAAAAATAGAGTCAGATCAAAACAAAAGTAAATCATTAGAACCGCCTTGTCAGAAACCCTATGTTTATCTGCGTTGTAGCGGTAGCTAGCAACTAGTAAAAGACGATCACGTCCAATGTTAAGAAATATAAAAACCCATAGTTCCTAAGAAAGGATCATAATAAGGAACGACCTCTTGCCTATACTAAATTTTATAGGCCACTTAACTATAGTATAAGTTAGTAAAGTTTTCATAAAGAACTGATATAGTTGATTATGGTAATTACAATAAGGAATGAATTGTAACCCATATTAATTGAATTATTAAATCAAACAGTTCTTGGTCATAATAAAGAGCTGTCTAATGGCTCATTTTAATGGAAATTGCTGTATATAGAAACCTTTTGTAATTAAAAAAACTAATTATTATCATAAAATAAATTGTTACTATATTGTAAACAACTAACTCTAGGCCATAGTAAGCAATTTAATTTTGACAATAAAGAATTACGGCAGAAACCTAAATGGTAGTATAAGTAAGCTACATTTTGTCCGGGTTGCAGCGGTAGCTAGCAACCTAGTAAGAGACGATCACGTCCAATGTTAAGAAATGTAAAAACCCATAGTTCCTAAAAAAGGAGTCAGATAAAAACAAAAAATACACCCTTATAACAGCCTTGTCTGAAACCCCTTGAAAGGAAACTAACAGCCCTTTGGTTTGAACAGCAAGGGAAATATAATGGCTTGAAAGTCAATGAAATTGACTTTAACCACGTTATTCTCCACAAAAGGAGTATTTTTTTCTTTTTTTCTTCTTTTCCAGAGATAGCTTTGCACTGGAACATCGTAGAGAGTTGTTCAATGGCTCATTTTAAAGGAAATTAATTGTGTTAAAAACCTTTTGTAACTAAAATAATTTATTTTAAAACAGGATAAATTTTTCCACTAAAAACTGTATTTTTGATGTCTTTCCATACTGCTGTCTTTTCAAAGACATTTGATTTTTGAAGCCATCAAACAGTTCGTGGTAAGGTTGTATTTTAAACTTTATATTCCATAGATAGCTTAGCACTGGAACATCGTAGAGAGTTGTTCAATGGATCATTTTAAATCCGGGTTGCAGCGGTAGCTAGCAACCTAGTAAGAGACGACCACGTCCAATGTTAAGAAATATAAAAACCCCTAACTCCTAAGAAAAGAGTCAGATCAAAACAAAAACTACACCATTAGAACCACCTTGTCCAAAACCCCTATTAAGAAAACTTATCACTCTTTGGCTTGAATAACAAAGAAAATATATTGGCTTGAAAATCAAGAAAATTGACTTTAACCAAGTTATTCTCCACAAACTGTATATTTTTTTCTTTCCTCTTGATTTTCCTCCTCAACTAGCTGGACACTGAAAAATCATAGAGAGCTGTATAATAGCTCATTTTAAAGGAAATTGCAACATCTAGTCACTTTTCTAATTAAAAATAAAATACTTTTTAAAGTAGAATCAATTTTGTCCAAAAAATTGCACTTTTGATGTTTACAGTAAAGAACTATCTCTCGCCCATAGTAACTGATATATGGTGGTTCCAGGGGTAGCAGCAATCCGGGTTGCAGTGGTAGCTAGCAACCTAGTAATAAATGATCACGTCCAATGTTAAGAAATATAAAAACCCATAGCTCCTAAAAAAGGAGTTAGATCAAAACAAAAGTACACCTTTAGAACCACCTTGTCCGAAACCCCTTTATAGGAAACTTTCTGTTCCTTGGCTTGAACAGCAAGGGAAATATATTGGCTTGAAAATAAATAAAAGTGGCAGCTACTACAACATTCTGCCTAAACGGCATATTTTTTTCTTTCTTTTTTCTTTTCCACAGATAGCTTGGCACTGGAACATCGTAGAGAGTTGTTCAATGGCTCATTTTAAAGGAAATTAATTGGGTTAAAAATCTTTTGTAACTAAAACATATTATTTCTAAGAGAATAAATTTTAAAACTAAAAACTGCATTTTTTATGTCTTTTCATACTGCAGTCCTTTCAAAGATATTTCATTATTGTACATAAATCATAATCGTATACCAGCGGTAAGATTTGAACCCACGCCTCCGAACAGACTGGTAGCTAAGACCAGAGCTCATTTTAAAGAAAATTAATTGGGTTTTACAATAAGGAATGAACTGAACCCAAAGTAACTTAAGTATTAAATCAAACAGTTCGTGGTCATAATAAAGAGCTGTATAATGGCTTATTTTAAAGGAAACTGCTGTATATAGAAACCTTTTGTAATTAACAAAATTAAATATTATTATAAAACAAATTGTTACGATATGGTAAAGAACTAATTCTAGGCGATAGTAACTAATTTAATTTTGAAAAGAAAGATTAACGGCAGAAACCTAAATGGTAGCATAAATAAACTACATTTCATAAGAACTGTCCACCAGGATTTCAACTTGGATCGCAGGATTCATAGTCTTTAAGTGCTGACAACTACACCAAGAACCATTCATATAAGAAAGAATTTTAACAGTATATGATAACTTAAAGACCGAACTCTAACCATCAGTATTGTCAATCAGCTCGTGTCAACGAGCTTTATAACGATTTCAAACAGTTTCCGGGTTGCAGCGGTAGCTAGCAACATAGTAAGAGACGATCACGTCCAATGTTAAGAAATATAAAAACCCATAACTCCTAAAAAAGTAAAGTAAGGACCGAAATCTATCTCATAGTAATCCGGGGTGCAGCGGTAGCTAGCAATCTAGTAAGAGACGATCACGTCCAATGTTAAGAAATATAAAAACCCATACCTCCTAAGAAAAAGACTCTGATCAAAACAAAAAGTACACCATTAGAACCGCCATGTCTGAACCCCCTGTATAGGAAACTTTCTGTTATTTGGCTTGAACAGCAAGGGAAATATATTGGCTTGAAAATCAAGAAAAGTGGCTGCTACTACAGCTTTCTGCGTAAACGGCATCTTTTTTCGTTCTTCATCTTTCTTTTCCACAGATAGCTTGGCACTGGAACATAGTAGAGAGTTATTCAATGGTTCATTTTAAAGGAATTCTCTAGATCTAGTGCCATTTGTACTTATTTCTTTCTAAATAGACTCAATTTTATACGAAAAACTTAATTTTTATGTATAATATTGATCAATGACGTCATAGTCGTTAGGTGTAGTTAGTACATAAAGGCTCGATCATCGAATAAATCTGAAACTAAGTAAAGGACAACTATCTCTCCATATATTCACAATGATGTCTAATATTTTCCATTACATCTGTAAACTGTTCCACAGTTTCCGGTCCATACCTTGGAAGCTTTTCATTAAACATGCAACATTTCTTTCGGATATTACTATGAAGTTTTGCGAGAGCATTTCTAGGTGTCGAATACCTCTGTATAGGAAACTAACTGTCCCTTGGCTTGAAAAAAAGGGAAAAGATATTAGTATGAAAATCTAGAAAAGTGGCTGAAACCACGATATTCCGCATCGACAGCAGGTTTGTTTTTTCGTTCTTTTTTGCCTCAGCTAGCCTGGCACTGGGAAATCATAGAGAGCTGTTTAATGGCTCATATGAAAAGAAATTGATGTATTTAAAAACCTTTTATAATTAAAAAAAAAATAATTTTATAAACAAAATCCTTTTTATACGAAAAACTTTATTTTTCTTTAGCTCTGTAGTAGAAAAAGTTATTATTATCGTCCTGTATACAAAAATCAAAATAGGGTTCTACCATTATAAAAAGCATGTAGATATAGTTATGTAAAATACAGTAAAAAGTAATTTTTGGGGGGTACGAACTAAAAATCGGATTTTTCAACTGAAACTAGAATAATTCTTGAAAACTGTAAATAAATTAATTTTATTTAACTGCAAAGCAGCCTAGTAAGAGACGATCACGTCCATTGTTAAGAATTATAATAATCCATAACTCCTAAAAATAGAGTCAGATAAAAACAAAAAGTACACCATTAGAACCGCCTTGTCTGAAACCCATATGTAGGAAACTTTCTGTCCCTTGGCTTGAACAGCAAGGGAAATATATTGGCTTGATCCGGGTTGCGGCGGTAGCTAGCAACCTAGGAAGAGACGATCACGTCCAATGTTAAGAAATAAAAAAGCCCTGAAAAGAAAACTCTTTTCCTAAGAAAAGAGTTAGATCAAAAGTACAACAATCTTGCCTTTCAAGATGTTTACAGTCTAAAATCGCTTTGCCGTATCATAGGCAGAGCAATAGTGCTGCCTAAGTAAAGAACGAGGTGGGCACAATGTATTTTTTTTTCCATACCAGGGCACTTCGTATCGAAGCAGTTGTCATAGAAACTTTGAAAAGGGCTCATTCGATGGGAAATTGATTGGCTAGTACACTTTTTAATAGTTAAAAGTGATTGGAGGGCAACTACCCCCCCCCCACACATACACACCCGTCATTCTCCCAAACACATCTAATCAAAATTTTGAGATAGCCATTTTGTTCAGCGTAGTTGATTTCCAGATAGAAATTATGTTTTCGAGGAGGAAACTCCCCCACAACCCTCAGGGCAAGGATTTTAAGTTATGCCCTGGGGGCATATAAGAACGATGTTGGCACAATGTATTATTTATTAATTATTTCCTTTAGAGCAGGGCACTTCATATCGAAGAAGTTGTCGTAGTCTTTTTATAACACCAATAATCAGGGTCGCAGTGGTAGCTAGCACCCTAGTAAGAGACGATCAAGACCTATAGTAAAAATTACAATTGTTCTCAACTCCTAAGGATAGTGTCAGATTAATTTTAATAGACATTGTCACATCTAGTGCCTTTTGCAATTAACAAAAAGTCACAATAAAGAACGAAATATAGCCCATAGTAGATGAAATATTAAAATAAAGAATCATACGTATGATGATGCAACACATATTGACATTATGTATAAAGGATTGGTTCTCAACCCTCAGGGAAAGTTCTGCCCTGGGGGCATATAAGAATGATGTTGGCACAATGTATTTTTTTTTCCATACCAGGGCACTTCGTATCAGAGCAGTTGTCGTAGAAACTTTGAAAAGGGCTCATTCGATTGGAAATTGGAATGGCTAGTGCCCTTTTTAATAGTCGAAAGTGATTGGAGGGAAACTACCCCCCTCCCATCCCACACACACACCCATCATTCCCCCAAACACAACCAATCAAAATTTTTAGATAGCCATTTTTTTCAGCGTCTTTTATTTCCAGATAGAAAATATGTTTTTGAGGAGGACACTCTCCAACAACCCTCAGGGCAAGGGTTTTAAGTTATGCCCTGGGGGCATACAAGAACGATGTATTATTTATTATTTTTTCCTTTAGAGCAGGGCACTTTGCATCGAAGAAGTTGTCGTAGTCTTTTTGTAACACCAATAATCAGGGTCGCAGCGGTAGCTAGCACCCTAGTAAGAGACGATCACGACCTATATTCAAAACTACAATAGTTTATAACTCCTAAGGATAGTGTCAGATTAATTTTAAAAGACATTGCCACGTCTAGTGCCTTTTGTAATTAACAAAAAATTACAATAAAGAACGAAATATAGCCCATAGTAGTTGAAATATTAAAATAAAGCATCATACTTTTGATGATGCAACACATATTGAAATTACGTATAAAGGTTTAGTACAGCTTAATATAAATGTGGAAATCGGTTTCATGGTTGTAGATATTTCTGAAGCCTAGTAAAGAAAATTTCGGAAACCATTGCATATACTAACTAAAAGTTATTATAATACAAGCATCTTGGGTTCAAAAAAGTAGCAGTTCTGGGGTATGATGTCTTATTTTTTATAAGGAAAAGTTACAGTCCCTTGGCTTGAACAACAAGAAAAATCCATTGGCTTGCAGAACAAGGAAATTGGCTGCAACTTACGATATTTTGAATTGAAAGCATCTTTTTTCCATTTCCTTTTCTTATGAGCTATCTGGGCACTGGAACATCATAGAGAGCTGTTTCATGGCTCGTTTTAAAGGAAATCGTGATATCTAGTGCTTTTTTGTAATTAACAAGAAACAGGTATAACAATAAAATAAGTTGTTTTTTTTACCAAGATGCATTTTCATATACGAGACCGTGCGAGCAGTGACATCTGCTGCGTATCAAATTATAGTAAAAAACGAATTCTAAATCATTGTTTCAGCTGTAGGTGCAGCCTTGTGAAAAGTGGATCGTTGCCCATAATAACAAAAAGTTAAAAATGAGTTTTGAAAAAAGCTGCCTAATGAGAAAAAATTTCATCTGACATTGATTCAGGAATGGTAACTATTATATTGGTTAATTATACCAAAGAATAAACTCTAGCCAATGGTGCCAAAAATATAGTAAAGAACAAACCAAGAATATAGCTAAGAACAAACCAAGAATGTAGTAGAGAACAAACAAAAACTATAATAAAGAACAAACCAAGAATATAGGTTGGAACAAACTGAGAATAGAGTAAAGAACAAACCAAGAATAAAGTAGAGAACAAATCAGGAATAAAGTAAAGAACAAACCAGTAACATAGTAAAGAACAAACCAAGAATATAGTAAAAAGAAAAACCAAAAATATAGTAAGGAATAAACTAAGAATATAGTCAAGAACGGACGAAGAATTTATTAAACAAAAAAAACAAGAATATAGTGAAGAACAAACTAACAATAATGTGCAGATTACGGTAAAGAACGGATTTTAGCCCATAGTAACTGAATTATTAAAATAAATTTACGGTAAATATCAGGTTCTAGCCCATATTCATTGATATATTGAAATCTATCATCAAATGCATGATAATGCAACAAACTTATTCATAGTTGTAGCAAGTAACAGCAACCTATTAAAACCTTACTTTAAAGAGCGGCTGGGGTAAAAAAGATGACAGTTTTATAGTAAATAACGATCTCTAGCCCACAGTGACTGATTTACTATGAGAACAGATCATTGGTACATTTTGTTTGTAGTGATGATTGTAGCTGTAGCTGCAACCTATTAAAAAGCGAATCACAGCCCATAGTAAATGAAAGCTGAAAACATGTTTTGAATAAAAAACTGTCTAATAAGAAGAAATTGCTATCTCACACTGATTCAGAGAGGGTAACCATTATTTCGTTTATTAAAACGAAATAAAAGTTTATAATGAAAAGAAAATCCCCGTTACTTTGAAAAAAAGCCTACGACCCCTCGAAAGTGGCGTCAGATCCAAAAAAGTGCTCTATTGGAATCAGCATCGACGAAAATCTTTTAAATGAGAATTGTAGTTTTCCTCCCTGAACAACAAGGAAAATCACTTTTTTGCATTTGTAGCACTGATATGTCTCCTTTTTTTTTACCAGACCTAGCGGGCTATCAGAACATCATAAAAAGATGTTTCATTGCTTATTTTAATGGAAATTGTTACATCAAGTCGTTTTTGTAAGTAAGAAAAAATATTTGCGGAATAAAATAATTGTTTCAGAGGCAACGCTGTAGAACATCGTAGAGAGATGTTCAATTGTTCATTTTAAAGGAAATTAATGGGGTTCAAAGCCTTTTGTAATTTAAACAAATTATCTTTAAAACAGAATAAATTTTTCCACTAAAAAAAGTATTTTTGATGTCTTTTCATACTGCAGTCTTTTCAAGGATATTGGATTTTTGAAGCAATCAAACAGTTCGGGGGAAAGTTATATTAAAAGATGATCATTAGAAGAACAAACCATTGCATATATTGGACTCAGTTAGCTGCCTGATTCTTTGAGAGTCGTCTCTTACTACTCCAAAGAAGAAAAAGCCGTAGACTTTTTCCTGTTTGTATTACATTAAAAGACGATCAGTGGAATAACATACCACTGCATACATTGGACTTAGCTAGCTTCTTGATTGCTTGAGGTTCGTCTCTTACTATTTCAAAGAAGAAAAAGCCTTAGGCTTTTTCCTGTTTGTAATGATATAGCATAAAACGAAACCCAAGCTGTAACTGACGTAATCCTGGTTGCTATAGTAAAGAACGAACTCTTGCCCTTAGTTAGCTATGTCTTGTTAGCAATCGGACCTTAGTTAGCATCGGATATACCTGAAACCTAGTAAAGAACAAACCACGGCACATAGTAACTAAAAAGTTTTATAATAAAGAATGAACTCTTGCCTATACTAGATTAGATACTCAACTTAATTATAGTTAATGATATAGTAATGTACATAATTTCCAATATTATTAGAATTGTTGCCTATAGTAAATGATAAATTTACTAGATCCGGGTGGCAGCGGTAGCTAGCAACCTAGTAAGAGACGATCACGCCCCATAGTAAAAACTAAAGTAACCCATAACTCCTGAAAAAAGATTCAGATCAAAACAAGAAGTACACTATTAGAGTCGCCTTGTCCAAAACTTCTATATAGTAAACTTACCGTCTTTTGACTTGAATAACAAAGAAAATATATTGGCTTGAGAATCAAGAAAATTGACTTCAACCACGATATTCTCCACAAACGGCATCTTTTTTTCTTTCCACTTTTTTTCTCCTCAGCTGGCTGGGCACTGGAAAGTCATAGAGACCTGTATAATGTTAGAGTAAAAAACGACCCCAAGCCCATAGTAATCATTAATCATAAATAGAGACTATGTAAATTTCATCGGTATCATGGCTCTAGATATGAAGTTTTTATTAAATTACAGTAAAGAACGAACTTCAGCCCATAGTAAATAAATAAGATTATAAATTTAAGACTAAAACAAGTACTTTGTTTGCTTTGGAATGAAATACTGGCAGCGTTGGGATTTGAACCCACGCTTCGGAAGATACTGGTGGCTAAAACCAACGCCTTAGACCGCTCGGCCAAGCTGCCTCGGATAACTATGTGAATGTCACGTATAGTGACAAAAATTATCACCCAGTATCAAATCATACAGTTCGTAGTGATCCGGGTTTATATTAAAAGACGATCATTAGAAGAACAAACAATTGGATCCATGGACTTAGTTAGCTGCCTGATTTTTTGATTTGAGTCGTCTCTTACTACTCCAAAGAAGAAAAAGCCGTAGGCTTTTTCCTGTTTATAATCAGGGCTTACATAACTTGAGTTGTCAAAAAGTTCGTGTTATAGTAAAGAGCGATAACTAGCCTTCGGCTAGGTAAAGGAATATAAATGGGGACAGCAGTGTTATGGATGAAAAGATATTTGTATACTATTAGAACCGCCTTGTCCAAAACCTCGATATAGCAAACTTACCGTCCCTTGGCTTGAATAACAGGAATACATAAAGGATCTATACTGTAAACAGGAATCCGGGTTGCAGCGGTAGCTAGCGACCTAGTAAGAGACGATCACACCCCATAGTAAAAACTAATGTAACCCATAACTCCGGTAGAAATATTCAGATCAAAACAAAAATTATACTATTCGAACCGTCTTGTCCAAAACTTGTATATAGCAAACTTACCGTCCTTTGGCTTGAATAACAAAGAAAATATATTGGCTTGAAAATCAAGAGAATTGGCTTTAACCACGATATTCTCTACAAACGGTATTTTTGTTGCTTTCCGCTTTTTTGACTCCTCATCTATTATAGTAAAGAACGAATTCTAGCGCATATTAACTGAATTTTCAAAAAAAAAACATTACATAAATGATCATACAAAACACTTATCTTTTGACGAGATAGTACAACACAAGTATCTCTGAAAAGTTTCTTTTCTAAGGCATGGTGCCTTATATGACTGACTTCGCTGCCTGATTCCCTGTGGTTTGTTTTTTATTAAAGTAATTTTTTGTATCTGTGACATCATGCAAAATTACTTATGCTTTTGAATGAATCCTAAATGAACTAAAGCAAAAACCATGGGAAAATGTCTGAGGTACCGAAATGTTTTGAGTAAAAATGAAGCACCACAAGATCTAAGGCTAGATGATATATAACCAAAGCCATTACATCTATTCCAAAATGCAAGTAATAGGCAAAGAAATCTGCTATTTGAAGGAAAATTACACGGATGGCTTTATGCAATCAAATAAAGTTATAGTAAAGAAATAACTCTAAATTATGGTAAGGAACGAACCTTAAATCCGGGTTGCAACCGTTGGGTTGCAGCGGTAGCTAGCAACCTAGTAAGAGACGATTACGTCCAATACTAAGAAATATAATAACCCACAGCTCCTAAAAATAAAGTCATATCAAAACAAGAAGTACACTATTAGAACCGCCTTGGAAATAAAAAAAATGCAGTTTTTCGTAAGAAATACATTTTTTATTTTTATTTTATTTTAAAAAAAGTCTTTGGCAAAAAGCCATGGACTGTTTCTTGCTTGTTATAATCAAAAATCCAGTTTGCAGCGGTAGCAACTTTAGCCCATAATAGCTGAAATAAGATTACTATTTAAGAGGCAAAAAAGTTTGTTGTGTCTTAACAGCAATTCTAGCATTTGAACTTAACTAGAATACAAAGATAAGGATAATTCGGCTTCTATGTGGTACAGAGGTTGCATCCCTGATCGGTTTTACTTAGGGGAATGTGTTGATTTACCTGGTTGGAATGGTATTATCCGCCTGGGATAAATTCTTCCGAACCCAATCCAATGTTATTTTCTAGTTTGTGAGATTACTGAAGCTACTTACTAACTCTGTTTTTCTAATTGGAAAGTAAGTGCTGTGAAGTTCAAGGACAAAACCATTAAAACATCGGCATTTTGTATTTTTTTTTCTTTTTTTTTTTACTAGACCGCCAGCCGGACCTGTGTAAAGTCTATAGATGGGTTTCAGAGTTGAAACTAATTTCAAGGTGCTCCTTGGGGGGGGGGGGTTAGCCTCCGCTGCAAAGGGTTGAACATGGTCTTTAAATGCTTGTTAAACTCCATATGACGATCCCCAATCTTCTCTAAAAATGACTTTTTGTCCATGCATGAGGGTCATTTATCTCTCATTGATAATGGAGGAGTCCTTAAGTGAGCTTTATGAATCTCATAAAACTTAATTCTTAGAATGCATATAGTGTTCAATTCATCAAATCACCACCAAGAAAAAATTAGTATCTGTTTCTCATTTTGTTACTGAATTTTTTTTTATTGGTTTTTGACATTCATTCTTGTTTTCAGCTGAAAGAATATAGCTGAAGAAAGTCACTTCTCCTTCTGCTTCTTCGGCAGAAAATTTAGCTGAACGTCAAGAAATTTAAACAAGATCTATTTAAACCTATATATTTAAGAGTAACTGCTATGGTACTGAGATTTAAAAATTAAAAGATGAAATTCAGATATTTAAAATAAACCCTGCTTTAAATAATTAATCGTGCACAATTTATCAATAATACACAAATCGATGCCTTGTTTTTAAAAATCAAATGGAAGGAGAATTCACAGTATAATGCAGCACGTGGCAACGCTGCTTGCTGTATATCAGTTCTGATAGCACCTTTGAAGCTATACTACTACTATTACTACTAACTACTCACCGCAGCACCAAGCCGCCTGAGGCCAACACAGCTACGCACGCTCCTCTTCCATCCCAATCTATTCAAAGCCTCCCTTTTTACATCCCACCCCAGACGAGGACGACCTGCTTTCCGTTTAGCCCTAGACGGTTGGCCGAAAAGAACAATCTTTGGCAATCTGTCATCCTTCATCCGCACAACGTGCCCTAGCCACCTCAACGTTTCTTTCATTATAGCCCTAGAGAGCGGTATTGAACCACATTTTTCGCATAGCCTATTGTTTGAAATACGGTTAGTCAGCCGGGTACCCAGAACAATCCTTAAGCAATTTCTCTGGAAAACATCGAGCAAATCTTCATCCGCTTTTCAGTGTCCATGCTTCAGAGCCATATTTGACCACCGTCATCAATGCAGCTTGGAATATTCTAATCTTGTTTCTCGGACTTTTCTTCCTATTCTCCTAAACTTTTTCTATCTGTGGAAAAGCTCTCTGAGCCTTATCTACTCTACCTTTAAAATCTTGACTGCTCAATCCGCCTTTAACAATAATACTACCAAGGTAAGTGAAGCTGTCCACCTGATCAATATTTTCATTACCCAACTTCACCTTTCCATCTTCACCTTTTCGCTTTGAAGCTAAAAGTTGGAAAAAAATGAAAATACTGCCCATTCAGTAATTGAAAATCAGTTAGGATATTTAATTCAAAACAAGAAGCTTAACAGAATCATGGCCATGTCCAGGGCATTATGCTTTGTCCAGGGGCATCAATAGCAAAAAGTCGGGCAACAGGGTTTTTTTTATGAAGGTACAAACAAGTGTAATAAAACAACAAGGGGCGCCAATTTTTTTTTTTTTTTTTTGGTTTGTTTCAATGGAAATACAAAAAAGTCAATTTTCTAAAATCTGGGGAAGGGGGCAAAAACCCATGCCGCACTATTGGCAATCCTGACCATGGCCATTAAACTTACAACAGGATAATACACATGATATCTCATTTTCATAAGAAACTCTAATTTTCTAAGACCAACAAATTACTCAGAGCCATCACCATGAGCTGCTTATGTCCCAAATTGATCACGATAAGCTTTGAATTCTACATAATAATTCAAGATATTGTCGAAAAGATAAATTAACCGGTCATGTAGCAGACCATCAAGCCTAACCAAACAGGCTTACCGTTCAGCAGAACTTGTCCATATAAACCTGTAAATCTTTCTAAATTACTAGTGATTTCCAAAGATAAGTATAAATTTATTAAGTTATTCAGTTGTGTACTCCTCAAATAAATCTCCTACATCTAACTGTACATGTTGGCCTATTCAAGGCGTTTAGAATGAGATGTCAAATAGAATTATTGCTACGTTTCAACATTATTGTTTGCATATTTGAGAAGATCAGTTGCTAAATGTTGCTGCTCAATTCCACTTTTTTACTTCTTAATTGACGTTTAATTCTCTACGACGAAGGAGCAAGTAAGATTGGGTACTGTTCTATTAGCTGGGAGACCCGCGAGATACTGTATAGCGAAGATGGTAAAAGAAACCAGTCAAACCGGTTCTTTCAACGGAGAATTCTTATGCCGAGCATTGCAAACAGTGGCTTCTCACTCCGTTTACAATATTTAATCTTTAGTTCTTTGGGGTTTAGGGGGCAAAAAAGTTACCTAGGTTAGTTTAGGTAATTTAATATATGCTATGCTCTACCCAACCCGCCCAATGTGCAAATATATAGCCGAAATTTGTTTCTAAACTGTTTTATTTTCGTCATATTTCGTTTTATTTCATTAACATTACCCAAGCTTCTCTTCTCGCGGATATCGCATTCAATAAAAGATCTAAAGCCGAACTGGCCAGCCATGACAGAAATCACAAAAAAAATAAATATAAAGACGACAAACGGGTCTACGGTCGGGTGACCTTAGGAAAAATATGAGCGCGGGAGGGGGCCTAGTTGCACTCCATTTTTTGGTCGCTTCAGAAGGGCCCTAGAACTTTTAGTTTCCGTTCGAATGAGCCCTCCCGCAATATTCTAGGACCACTGGGTTGATACGATCACCCTTGGGGAAAAAAACAACAAATAAACACGCATCCGTGATCGTTCTTCAGGCAAAAAATACAAAATTCCACATTTTTGAAGATGGGAGCTTGAAACCTCTACTGTAGTGTTTTCTCATACGCTGAATCCGATGGTGTGATTTTCATTAAGGCTCTATGACTTTTACGGGGTGTTGCCCCCTTTTTTTCGAAAATAAGGCATATTTTCTCAGGCGCGTCACTTTTGACGGGTAAGACTAAACTTGATGAAACTTATATATTTGAAATCAGCATAGAAATATGATTCTTGTGATGTATCTATTGGTATCAAAATCCCGTTTTTTAGAGTTTCGGTTACTATTGAGCCGGGTCGCGTCTTACTTACTGTTCGTTACCACGAACTGTTTGAAACAATTTCAGTAGACTCTGCGCCAGTGCAGTTTGCGTATAGCGGTTTTCTTTTTTGTCGTAATGGAGGAACTGATGCCTATACACGAAATAATCTTTTAGGCCCCTAAGGCAGGGTAAAAACGATAATGACCCTAAAAGCTTCATTTCCCAACTATTTGCCGATTGAGTAGAGAGCATAGGAAGCAGATAACTTTTAAGATCTTAAAAGCCAATAAAGAAAAGAGAAAAAGAATATAACCAATCGTATATCAGTGAGTGAGCTATAACAGAAAGTCACACAAAATAAAGATAAATAATACGGCATTGGACTTGGACCAATGATGCTGATATCTGTTTCAGTGCCCTCCAGTCAGGAAGTGCAATAGGGTGCTCGAGACAGCCATCTTGTTCTTTCTCAAACTCTTCCTGTTTATCTTCCTCAGATTTCTCCAGGTAGGCCTATCCATTTAGAGCTGAATCGACCCCTGTTGAGCTTACAGAAATATGCCACTGATCCCTGTTCCAAATCAAGTAACCTGTGACACCAGGACTCGAACCTGCCCTCTGTCCTCACGGAACCTTTGTCCTCATGGACAACCTGCCTGTCCTCACGAACAAAGGATTTCAAATCTAGTGTGCCAGCCACATGGCTAGGACTCTTGTCTAGTCACATAACACTTTTTGAATTAAAGTTAATCGTCTGCATGGCCATTAGTAAATGAAACCCCAGCTGCCTTTGCTTTCTTAGACTGTGCTTTACTCTTTAAATGATGAACTTGAAAATTCATCTTTCCAATCTCCGCTGGAGTCAAAGGGATGTGATCTACGTTCCAAACGATAGACAAAGATGTCATGATTTAAAGTTAATGTCAGTCAAACGGCATGAAATTATCACAAAGCTTGTGCCTCGGAAGTTATAATTGTTTCTTCAACAAAACGTTTCCGTTTCTTTCTTCATCTAAGGAGAGGAGCGGAAACATGGGTGTTAGGTCCGACAGTAGTTAATTTAATCTACTATGCAATTAGTTAAGTACATGAAAGCGGATATGAGTAAAATGTAATGCATATTTTATAAAATTATTTTGATTGACTATGCTTTTCGAAATTGCAGCAAGTGACACGTCACTGATCATTGCTGCAACATATTACAGAACGAACCACGGTTCATAATAACCAAAAGTTTAAATTTAGTTTTTGAAAAAAAAACTGTCTAGTGATAAAAATTACAGTTTGAAGCTGGTTCAGGAATCGAACTACGATTTCGAACTACGAGTTCTGGTTAGTAAAACTTATAAAAATTTCGAAAGATAACTCAAAAGACCTTCAAAATGGTGTTGGATGGAAACAAAAACCTCAAATTGGAATTGCTATTATCAAACAGGAAAATCACTTATCAAGTTGCTGTCTTCCACCTTGAACAACAAGGAAAACCGCTTCTTTGCATGGGTATGACTTTCATGCATCCTCTTTTTTTCGTTGCAAACGGAGGGCTGGGACATCATGGAGAGGCTTTTTATCCTGTAGAAAGGCTCATTTGAAATGAAGTCGCAATGTATTATGCCTTTTGCAATTAACAGAAGATAATATTGTAATAAAATATAGTTTTTTTTGCAAAAACCTTCTGGAAGACTCCAAAGATATTCGATGTGGCCAGGGCTGTGGAGCTGTAGTCAAAGTCCGAGTTAGTACTCAATCACTAAATGATTCAGAGCTATAAGCCTTTGAAGTCAGAGCATAATAATAGAGAAAAAGACACAGTACTCGTAAGAATCTTGTCACTCAACAACTTTTCTTGCTTTTTACTGGCTCAAATTTTCATACAAAAGAGCCAATCACGTAACAAACAAAATATGTCAATCATGTGAAACATATTCATGATGTAAGTTTCCTGTTTAATATGGTTTACAAATCAATCGGGTTACTAACAGTTTGGGCTGTTTGTCTCTCTAAAAATAAAGAATAGTGTGATTGGCTAATGAGAATATATGACAACCAATGGAATTAAAGCAGGTATTTAATACGGAACTACAGGATAGTAGTTTCTATATTTCTCTTTTACTAATACTTCCTGAATTATGCGATTGTGAATTGCCTGCGTAAAATCAGTGTGTATTTTGTGAATTGTGAGTAGGGGAAAATCGTTTTTTCTTTCATTTCACTTATTTCTTTCATATTTTTCGTTTTACGACAACAGGAAAACCAGTCAGGTTTTAAAAGAGCAGGGCTATTTGCCTTCCCTTTCTGACATAGATAATACGACTCTTACAAATATATATCACAGATATTACCCAATGAAGTTAAGCCCACTTTTTACCGAATAATTATAGGAGACTAATATCCAGGTTTGTATACAGGATTTTTTTTTAAGGGGGGGGGGGGTACCGATATAATTTTTTCAGGTGAGAGTTAAGGGTATTTTATGCCTGCATTTTTAAGAGCAATTTACAAGTCGGAGAAACAATTTTAGGTTTTTAGAAGAATAGCCCTTTTGCATGCCCTCACTCCTCCCTTGAATAAGGCCTTGGATTGGAGCCAGTTGAGGTATAAACAATATTGTTGCAATCTATGAAATGTATTAGCTGGACTCCGGCTCTAACTAATGAAATACCACTCTAGGTAAATGTTTAGAGTATCCTATTCCAACTGATATTGAGAAATACGAGTCCAAAATCAGAAATAAAAATGTTTGATTTAAAGCCGATGGAGCTTAAAAGGGTCGGAGTCGGCTGAAGAATTATAACCAGTGTCGGAGTTTTAATTTATAGGATTCAAAGCTGGCATTAATTATTTGCCAACTCGCACTTTAAAATGCTCTTGGTCTGGCAAAATGATTGGTGGCATACAGGGTCGTATCCAAGATTTTTTTTCGAGGGAATAGGGGGTTAAAAAAGTTTTTTTTTTAGGGGGCGGGGTTATCAAATTGATTTATTCATTTTTATTCATATTCATTTTTGCTCCGTTTTTAGAGTCTGACTAAGGTTTTTTTTTTGGGGGGGGGGGGGTCAAACCCCCTACCCCAGCCCTAAATAAGGCCTTGGTGACATATATTGTTCATTTTCCTTTTATGATCCCTAATGTGAAAAACGGAATTTCCTTTTTTTATTTTTATCTGTTTAACTTTCACTTTTTCTATTCATCCAATTTTTATATTTTTCATTTGGAACACAGAAGAGGACGCATAGAAGTCAGAAATCTGTTGTCTAGCACCAAGGGCGTATCCGAGATTATGTTTGAGGCGGAGGTCTACAAATAAACTTTATAAACGCATCAATATTTTTTATATGCATTTCCCTTACGTTTTTACGAGTCGGACAAAAGTTTCGGGGCGTTGAGTTCAAAACCTGACCCCCCCCCCCTGGATACGGCCTTGCATATTACTAAGTTTTCAGCAAAGAGCATCATCACATCACCGAGTGCTTCTTATGATTCCCAAGTGGTGCAGTAGAGATCCATGCAACTTTTGAACGTATTTGAGAAATATTAAAAATTAGTAGTTGGTCTATATTAAATCTTATTTTCGTAAACTTCGGTTAGAGGAGGCAGCAGGCAAATTTTGTCTTAAAGAAGGGCGTTGGGCCGAAAACTTTCGTCGCTTATGGTTTAATCGAAATTAAAATTATTCCCAGATACATTTTTACCTTTATTTTGAATTACATAATTCAGACAGACTTGAAAACTAGCCTGGCCATCGGCTTGAAATTTATTTTTTAGCAAGTTCTAGTGAAGTAAAGATCGTTGTAAACAAGAAAAATAGCGGCGTACATATTGCAAATTATGTATTATCCCTGCTGTAACACTGGGAATTAACACTTTAGCTTTTTATGCTAGGTAATTATTTTCGTCATTGGAGGCGCTCAGTGAAATCTCAAAAGCCATGATGTCACGTTATTCGATGATAAATTTAATTTTCTTCATAAAGGTCTGAAGGCTGATACGAATTCAAAATGACAAACATTAAGTTTTACGAACGGTTAATAGTCCAACATACGACCCGACTACGGTTTTATTGCCCAGAAAATGAGAAAGACAACATGCCTTTGGAGTAAGGTATATGGCTCGCTCACGCCATACTGACCGCACTAAAACCACACACACGTACAGAAGATAAAATCTGAGTGTCGTCAGGAACCTTGTCAAAGTAAAACCGCAAAAACCGGAAAGCTAAAAAAAAACATTTGAGATGCTACAGGATTACTATTTAGTTTTAGGGTTCTTTTTCTTCTACCCCTAACTTCTTTGTGATTAAATACTTAGGAAAACCCCACGGGAATGAACCATATTCTTCCTCAGCGCCTCCGTCAGCAGATTGAGCACCGAATTCCTCTTAGTTATCCTTTCAAGCCATCATCATATCCCTAACTTCTTTGTGATTAAATACTTAGGAAAACCCCACGGAAATGAACCATATTCTTCTTCGACATGTGTTACGCATAAAACTATAAAAACGGCCTTCTTTCCACGGTAGGGTATAAAAATCGAACCCCTAAAATTACAGCTCAAAACTGTAATTTAACCGATTTTACGGTGATTTTACCGAAACCTTTGTCTTGGTTGGTAAGATCAGTTGGTAAGAATGTTTACCAGTTGGAAAGAAACTTTGGCTTTCCCTCGCCCCTAAACTGTCACTTCCGTCAAACCCGTGTCCTTCAAGATTAAGTTCAATATCCTTTAATGCTTATTTATTCAAAAACAAAATTTCCTCTTTAAACTACTGTTTCTACCACAAGAAGAGATCTCTCGCACCCTCCTGACAACACCCAAATTGAACGCTTGGTTAAAATACAATATATATTCCTCGAAATGAAAGGAGGTACGATTTTTGGGACAGGAATGATAGATCTTATGAGTGAAGAGGTAAAACGTCCGATATCAACCCACCCCTCCTCTATTTCTAGATTTTATGCAGATTTTATGAGGCTTTTCTGCATCAAAAATCTGTAAAATAGAGTGAAATTACGAAAAGCACGTGAAAGTCTCCTCCTACTAAGCAAAGGTTTAGATGTCAAACCCATTTTCTAGATGGACGCACAATCTGCTTCAGCGCAGTCTTGCTTTATAATTGGAAGAATGACCCTCCTATTAATATCACACTAGGTGATTGCTCAGTAAAACCAGTTGATAAAATAGTATATCTGGGGCTGCCAATAGGTTCCTCATTACAGCATACCCGTTCCCTCCTGATCTCACATCTTGAACAGCGAATATCCAGCTCCTATGCTTTGATCGTTAAATCCACTCTGAGATTTAACCGTCCACTGCTGGCAAGTATTTACAACGCTACCGCTCTGCCACATATATTATATGTGACCCCTTTCTGGAATTTATTGGCAAACCGTGAAAAGTCTAAAATTCGCTCTTTATTTTTCCGTTTTGCAAAGTACCTACTAAAATTGCCACCTTGGACAAAAATTAGTTTTCTGATTCGGCGCTACAACCTAGCGGACCCAAATCTAGCTGTTGAGACACTTATTAGCCGGCAAAAAACAAAACCAGCAATTCTAAACCACGAGTGGGCAAGTTTACTTGTTTAATTTTCCCTCTTGTTGCCCTTTTTATTTTTTATTTTATTTAATTTTTTTTCTCCTTTCAAAAGTTGTTGTCTTTGTTGCTATTTTCGAAGTTGTTGCTTCTGTTGTAATCTTTGAGTATGTTATCTTTCAGTTTCCACTTTTCGTACTATTTTGTATACTATTTAAGAAGTTGTTGCTTTTGTTGTTATTATTTTTTTTCTTTAGTATATTATCGTTTTGTTTCCTCTTTTTGCATTTTTGTATACTCTGTCATTGTACATTTATTGTATACGACGGGTTTTCAATATATATTATTATATTATTATTATTATTATATCTGCTTTTGCCATTTTCACTTCTTGCCTGTACATTGTCTGACTTTACTTCTGTTTTTCTCGGCCATTTAGTTTAATTATTTATTTTTGTTTTTCTTGTTTGTCAAACGTCATGCATCGCCAGTGTTGTCTTAGAATGTATTTACTGCACTTTAGTCAGAAAAATGAGCTCCAATGAAGTTTATGGTCTCGTTCCTATCTCTAGTAAATGGGGTGGTTCAATGGTTTTGAAATGGCTCGTACATGAAAATTTGTTATAAAGGGGGGTCTACATTTTTCTTTGAGGCGAGATTGAAAGTCAAAAGAACGCGATAATGGGTGAACTATATGGAAAATATAAGAAACTATAGGAGTAGGCCTAATCGTAAAACCTCAAGAGTAGTCGGATACAGGGGTACATACAGCAGGTCCTCCACGTGCGTGCGTGTGTGAGTTTATTTGTAACACCAAATAATGCTGGCATGGTAGAGAAAGGGATAAAACTATAATTTCAAAAATAAGGAAATTTAACTTGAGAATTTAAAAACTTAGCTTAAAACTGCCCATTCAAGAATTAAAATTTTAACTTACTATAAAAGTGACATCCTGCAAGCAATATCCTGAACCCCCGTAATGTTTGGCTCAGGAAAATTTATGAAAACTCTATTTCGTAAGTGCTAGCATAAAAAAGGCTTTAAACATTGTCGCGCTTAAGAACTTAATCGACACTATAAAGGACCTAAAAATTAAATACGAGGACAATAAAATTACCTTTTACCAAATCCAAGTCAAAGAATTTAATTATCTAGATCTTGATAAAGCGGATTCTACCATTTGTTGAAGCTCTCTCCAGCAAATGCCGATATAATCAGCAAGGAACTACTTGCCTGCTGTGTCCGTATAGGTAAGAAAAGTCCAAAACTTCTTTGTACTTCGAAAATAAATGAATGTGTTAGATGACTTGAAAATGAAGATGTAAACAATCTTGCAAAACTCAAGATGGCTATCATCACTTTTGTAAATGAAAAGTCAAATACTTTGACTTCAGGTTAAGATACGACAATCCAGAATTTTATGCTCTGGATGTAAAAATTGTCAAGAAAGGGATGTGACAAACGTTATCAGCCATGCATCAGAAGGCGAAAAAAAAAATATTTAAATGAATTTATAATGAGAAAGAACAGGTCTATTTTTCTAGTTTTTTTTTCATTCTTGGTTTCTAAGACTTTATTTAAACGCGATACATAACGACCCGTTTTACGGGCCTCTTGGTTCAAGCAATGAACTATAAATTTATTGTTTTTAATGCCAAAACATACTTGATTTTTCATTGATTTATTGGAAAATAAATTTGGTAATTTGGCAGGGCCGTATCCAGGATTTTTGTTCAGGGGGGGTTTTACTAATTTTTGACTTTTTTGGGGGGGGGGGTTACTAATTTTTGACTCAGTTTTCGACTAATTTTACTGATTTTTACCTAGGTTTTACTAATTTTCGACTTATTTTCGAGTCGGTCAAAAATTTCGGGGGCTTCAAACCGGGTAAACCCCCCCCCCCTGGATACGGCCTTGTAATTTGGTAAATTCGGTAAAATTTTGTAAAAATTTGGTAAATTTTGCACCCAATGGAAAACAAACAAGGAAAAAGAGAAAAGAAAACATACTGAACTCGCAACAACAAAAAAAAACTACACTCGAATAAATAACAAATAATGGTAAGTTATATTTTCAATATATACAAATTCTCGCTGTTTAATTATGCACAACAAGCTAGGAGAGTATACCACGAAAATTTCGGTTTCCTACTATTATGTCATTCAAATAATTGAGTAAAAGACTCCTCAGGTAGACTACTCCGAATCTCCAAACTAATTTTGGATGCTGGTCCCATTGAAGGCGTTGAAACCACTATTTAACAATCCTGCAGACAAGGTTCCATCCAGAGTGGAGGGGTTGAACCCCAAGGGCGGATCCAGGATTTTTTTTTCGGGGGGTTTTACTAATTTTTAACTCAGTTTTCGACTAATTTTACTGATTTTTACCTAGGTTTTACTAATTTTCAACTTATTTTTGACTCGGTCAAAAATTTCGGGGGGGCTCAAACCGGGTAACCCCCCCCCCCTGGATACGGTCTTGGAATGTTTGTCTGACTCATAGAAACGTAAAAAAATGCATATAAAATTTGTTTGGTGTGTTTTTTGTAAAGGCTTCCGAAAAGACTACCCCCTCGAACGAAACTCCTGGATATGGCCCTGCCTACAGATATGTAAAATATGACACATAGTTTCTCATAATGTGCTTAAATACTAGCCAAATTTGCTAACCCCTTAGCTTGCAAAAAAATAGCTCCATCAGTTTCTCGTCGCCTCCCTTCGCGTGCTCGAGCCTCAGACCCTCGCCAATAATGGATTTGGAGCTCCGACCGTTAGCTATCAGGGGCTCATGTCTTTGGCCTTATGGCCTCGTGGGAAACGGGCTTCTAGGTTTTTTTTGTTGTTTTGTGTTTTTAATGTGTATTTTTTTTGCATTTTTGCAGCATTTTCTACTCGTAGTTTTAAAACAGCTATGGAAAATTTTTATTTCAATTAGTCCATTTGTCTATGCATGCATAGAGAATAAAAAGACTGGTGGATGAAGTGCTTTATAGTTAAGATGAGTATATGCAACAAAATGCGATCGAAAAGAATTTCACAAGCCGAAGTTATCGTACGTTTTAACGTCTCTTCTAGAGAGGCTCTTGGACGAAGGGTCCTCCGACAGATTTTATTGAGGAAATTTCCTTCTCTCTTATACCTAAAAATGTTAGTAAAAGGTTTCAATCAGAAAACTACAATTTGATAAGAAAGAAGAATAAAGTCTCCTTTCCAATTTTTAATGTTTCACGGTCGATAAAATGAATGGATACGAAAAAAAATTCTTAATTATAATTATAAAATAATTAAGAAACCTTAATTATAAAATAATTAAGAAACCAAAACGAGAGGGATTTTCAGCCAGAAAATGACATTTCTCTCTTTTGACAAGGTTTATATAAAAAGGTTAGTTTTAAGTTTCATACAAAACTCTTTCCTCTTCCCCTTGCTTGAGCGCTGAGGATGGCTCGGCAGAGATCCTTGCCGTAATATGTGCTTTGTCTTCTTGTTGCTTTTTTCCATTGACTGAACATGGTTTGCGTGATTTATAAAAGTGTGTGACCCCTCGGTAAGAGCTTATTCGACTTTTGATTCATAAGAATTGATTATACTTGTTATATTATATACTTTATCAAACTGTAAGTAAGGAGCGACGCAGCTCAATAGTAAAAAAAAATCGAAAAGACGAATTTTCTTATATCAATTGATGTATCAAAAGAATTGGCTGATTCCAAATATATAAAATTTTTTAAGTTTAGTTACCCATCAAAAGCTACGACCCTGTTAAAATTTGCCCGATTTTCGAAAAAGGGAGGAGACACCTCCTAAAAGTCAGAGAATCTTAATGAAAACCCCACCATCAGAGTAAACGTGCCCAAGAACCCTATTATAGGAGTTTCAGGCTCCCATCTGCAAAAATATGGAATTGTTGTTTTTTTGCCAGAAGAAAGATCACGGATGCGTGTTTATTTGTTTTGATGTTGTTGTTGTTTGTTTTGTTTTCCCCGAGGGTGATCGCATCGAGCCAATACTCCTAGAATATCGGAAAAGTCTCATTCGAACGAAAATTGAAAGTTCTAGTGCACTTTCTATGTGACCAAAAAGATTGGAGGGCAACTAGCCTACCTCTTCCCCCTTTTTTCCTCAATGTCGTCCGATCAAAATTTTGAGATGGTCATTTGTTCAACATTGTTGAAAAGCCAAGTAACTATGCCTTTGGGGATAAAATTACCCCCCCCCCCCCCAGCCCCGGGGGAAATACCTGTATATTATAAAATTTACTCATTATTTACGGATAGTATTTGTTATTAGTAAGTATACAGAAATCTTGGGGGGAGGGGGGCGATTTTCTGCTTAGAAGATCTTCCGCGGCAATAATTTTCCATGGGGAGGGAAATTTTTGGGGGTGACCTTTCCAGGGGAAATTTTACACTGAGGGGATTTGACAGAATTTCTATACAAAATTTTTTTATTTGTCTTACTTTCTCTTTGTCAACTCAATTTTGCATTTGGAGAGGTTTTGGGGGAATTATCCGTCGGTTTTTTTTCCAGCGTCTTTGGATTTCTGGAAAAAAATTCTACGGGAGGGGGGATTTCTGGAGTGATCGGGAAAACGATTAAAAAATACAGTCTTTTTCAACTGAAAGTATGCTCAGGAGAATTTTTCAGGCTGAATCGTGAGCAGAAAATTTTATGGAGGGGGGGGGGGGGTATTTTAAGCGAGGATGGGATCGTCCGGAAAGAAATTTAAGGGGGTTGTATTTCACGTGGCAGGGGGTGTTGTAAGGGTTATATACCCTTGTATGGGGTTAATATTGCTCTAATAAATCTCCTTGTAAAGTTTGATCTATAACTTGCATTCTACATAAAATAAAATTCGGAAATTTATTTTATGTTTGAAATAAGTGCTGTAATAATAGCCCTACAATGTACTACTATGTTGCAGTAGGTTTCAATATAATAAAAGGAAAAGTTTGTTTAGTTGTAAAATTTAATTAGTTATATGTTTAGTTATAGTAAAAATATATTTTTAAGAACATTTTCTCTTTTTTTATAATATCAACACTTTAACATTGCTCAATCCTCCAGGATTTTTTTTTTTATATATATATATAAGTACTTTCAAGATAATCAAGGAAGCTCCCTAATTAATTTTCGTCTATATTTTCTTTCTTTAAAATTAATTCCTTTTAAGTGTATAGAAAATTAATTAGAGAATTGTTTACTGCAACGCAATTCCAAATGTCGCTTCATCATTCTGAGCAGATTGCTTCAATCTGTTTGACGTCCTGCCAGTTTCTTTGATCAACAGATGCCTTAAAAGTTTTGTCGGGCATCAATGACAGACATCATTTTAAAATAGTTAACTTAATTTGAAAGCCACAGAATATATTATATTCCAAGAAATTGTTGTTTCTTTCCATTAAGTTTGACAATAAAACTATTATTATATTTCTTATGGCAGAATTTTTTTTACTACTACCACTACTAACAGCTCATTGAAGCAGTGCTTCCACTTTGTCGGATTTTTCCGACATTGTCGGATTTTCGGCCCTTTTGTCGGACAAAAAAAACATCGTGTCGGACTTCGGAATTTTGCCGGATTTTCAGTAAAAAACGGATATTTTTCAGATTTGAGTATTTTTCTAGACTACTGGAATCTCCAACTCCAATAAAAAAGGATTTTCAAACTAGTAAAATTAGAAGGCCAATTCTGATAGGGATTTTCAGAAAGTCGTTAGTGTTAGCGGCGACAGTTTGACAAGGCACAATTTTTGAAAATTTACACATGCTGTGCTTCAATCTGCTCTGATATTTCAGTTAATTCCAAGATCTGAGGAAAGATGAGGTGAGAATTTTTTCCAATGGCAGTATAAGATTAGAAAGTCTATTGCCAACATAGTAGCCTACAGGAGAGCTAGGCCAACATGGTTTAGTGACACCATGTGCTTCACAGGTTCAGAATGTTTTAAAATCTCAAAATAGCCTGCTCAAAAGAAGAATGCAAGTTGGGTCTGGGTCTAGGTATGTAGATTGGTAAAAGACTGGTAATTTTGGCAATCTTCTAGAGGTCAAGTTTAATTCTAACAGAGAAATTATCCAGAATTTGTCCAGAACTGATCTGCAAAGCACACTTGAACCATCGTAGCAATCCTGAGCAGCACTATTGCCACTCAGGACAGAATAAATGGATTCTGCATCAAGCAGGATAGCCTACATGTACCCTACATGTACCCTGCATGGGCTGAATTTGTCTGGAACTGGGGTATGGAAGGATAAAAAAAAAGAGCTTCTCTGAGCAGTAGGCTATAGCTAACCGGTCAGGAACTCTACTATTTTGCGATCATCACCCAACCTAGGAAACTTCCTCTAATGAGAAAATCTGTCTCTTGTCAGTAATGCCCAAAGTGAAATTATTCCCAAGCACAGCTAACTTCCACTTAGGACAAAAATTGGTAGATCTTCTCCTGAGTGGAAATTAGCTCTCTGAAACTGTATCTCGTTTTGGGCATTCACTAAGTAGTAGCATATCCACTTATCAGGCAGAGTTGACTCTATTGCGCAATAGTCTCAAAAGAGTAGAGTTCCTGACTGACCATAACTAGGATATCCTACATGGAAGGTTTAAAAGGTCAAGAGGGTTTCAATTTCCTTTAAAGCTACTCTCACTATTGTATTGTTCTAATATATCAAAAAGCGTCATAGGCTATTTAATTCACATTTGTTTTTCTTTTCTTTTTTTTCCTATTGAGATTAAGAAAGCTACAATTATTCAGTCAAACTGTATTGAAAACAGCAAACCTATCATTTACATGATAATTCAATATCATCTACACAATTATTCAATGTGCTTCACAGGTTCATCTTTTGCTAATATCTCTGTTAAAATGAAATTCTGATTTAAGAAGACCAGCTTTCAACAGTGAAGAGACAGTGAATTTCTTTCTTTTTGAAGTTAAGCATACTTTATAGATCCTTTGCTCTAATACAATTATTACGTTTTGCTTATCAAGTCTGCTTGCAGGAAGTACCATCATGTCGGACAGCTCGTCATCTTCTGAAACTGACATTGAATATCTTAGTGGAGAAGAAAGGCGGAAAAGAAAAGGAGAAGAAAAAATCCTTCCCAAGAAAGAAGGCTAAGAAGAAAAAAGCCAAATTCAGACACAGCTGGCTGAACGTCCCTGAATATAAAGGGTGGCTTGCAAAGGACAAGTCTTCTGATGAAAAGACTTTCTGTTTGCACTGCAGTCAGTCCTTGTGTTGTGGTAAATCCGAACTCCGAAAATATGCAAAGAGTGCAAAGCACAGTGAAAGTGTAAGGAAATTAGAGGCTCCAAGAAAGCTCACTACAAGGATTGATCATGTCCTTACCACAGACAAAAACGAAGAAGAAAGCCTAAAGGCCATGTTGGCTGCTTTCATTGTCGAAAACAATCTGCCTTTATGATTTGTAGAAACTCTTGTACCTTTTCTGAAAAGTTTGCCACACAAGGCTGTTGTTGAAAAAATTAGGCTGGGCAAGCAAAATGTGACAAATATGATCAGACGGGCATTAGGACCGCACTACAATGAAGTACCCTGTAACCATTTGAGATTGACACATTTTTATATCAGTATTGATGAAACAACTGATGTGGCAGAAAAAAAACAACTTGCAAGTGCAGTTTTGTCCTGCAATAAGGATTTCGAAGTGCAAGTTGAACTTCTAGATATGGTTGAGTGTTCCGACGGGAAGGCAGAAACTATTTTCAATCAGCTATGCAAAGTTTTTGAAGATAAAAAGATACCTACAGAGAACTGGGTTGGGTTCTGTGTAGACACTTGCAATACTGTGTTTGGGTGTGAGAACTCCGTTGTCAGCAGAATCAAAGAAAAATTCCCATCTGTGATGTTGTGTCAAGAGCAGCAGCCATTCCATTCATTTGGTGGCTTCTTATGTTTGCAAACAATTGCCAAAGCAACTGGAAGATCTACATCGGACCGTATACAATTACTTCAACATGAGTGACAAAAGGCGCTCTGAATTTGAACTACATCTGCTATTTACTGACACCCAAGTTCTGAATGTGCTTGCCCCAGGTCAGACACGTTGGCTATCACTTCGGATGTGCGTTCAGCGACTATTGCAAATTTGGGATGCACTTTGTAGATACTTTTAGTTTGTTGTAGCTTAAGATCCCACTCACGCAAACGACTGGGCATGGCAAGCCCTAAAGAATCCACTGCTTCGGATTCAGCTTGAGTTCCAGCTCTATGTACTGGAACTGTTTACAGATTTCAATCTTCTTTTTCAAAGTGAAAAAACTTTGTTCCATTAATAAAAATAGAGGTGGAGATACTCTTGAGAAAACTGGCCATGAATTTCATGAAGACCAGCTACGTCAGATCAACCTCGCCTTTGAATCTTGACCCTGACAACGCAATTGAATACCTTGCAGTGGAAAATGTGTACTTGGGAGTCGCAGCTCACGAGTCTCTTCAGACCTTGCACTCAGACCCGAGTAAAAAAGCAGATGAACGTGAAGTGAAAGTCATCTGTGAATGTGCTCAGAAGTTGTATGTAGAGGCGGTGAAGCAAATCAAGCTGCGATTTTCATTTGAAAATGAACTGTTTACATTGTGCGAAATACTTGACCCTGTGAAAGCTTTATATATAAGTGCTGTTACTTTTCTCCAAAAGAGCCTTCAGTGGTGTAAGGCACCGTCGTGGGTTGCACGAAAAATTACGAAGAATGGCAGAGTCTACTGATCTTTGATCTTCCAGATGTGACAGACGTCTGCAATTTCTGGCTTCATGTGGCTTCTTTGAAAACTCTAAATGGTACGCAGAGAGTCCCCAACATAGTTGGGGTTGTGCAGTATCTTTTGACCTTGCCGTTTTCGAACGCAGTTGTAGAGCGGTTCTTTTCTACGTTGAAAGACGTGGAAACAGATCATAGGAATTCGCTCAAAAGTGTTACCCTTACCTCTATCATGCCGGACACGTCGGGCATGAAAGTAAATATACATGTGTCCAGATAATTAGATATCTATGCTCCCCTATTAACACGACTCATGTGTGTTAGAGCAAACGCGACGGCAGACAAGTGCGTTCAGTCGATTGGAACTGCAGCTTTAGTTTAAGTTAGGTGCAGATGAACGACGTAAGAGGGTAATGAGCTTAAGTGAATGTTTAAGCTGCAAGTTTCTCTCCTAAAAGAAAACAGAAATCAAAAACCCTGTTTTGCATTACCTTTCCACTGTTTTGGATGTCTTGTACACAGTGAAAATCGCCGGGCTGATCTTGAGAGCAGAAAACAGATACATTTTCTTATGCTTCTACAATCAGGCTTACATCGCTCGTTTGGGCATATTCCTATGAACTTGTGCAATCTACAAGGCAGCAGCAACAGCGTTTTTTTTTGTTTTTTTTTCTTCTTTTGAATATGCAAAACTATGGCCAAAGACTGCCATTTTTGTTTACATTAATAGTCTGATTTGTGATGCCAGTTTTCCAATAAATAAATATTCATGAGTAGCTAAGCATTTTTGAAATCGTCACCGCGTTTGTCACCTTCGTAGAGAGCCTTTACTGGACTGGACCATTAGGCCCATAAGGTATAACACTGTCTAAAACGTGGTCAATATCGCTACACAGCAGCCCAAGAAGAAGTAGAAGTTGCTCTTGGCCATTTGATCCGATGGAAAAATAGGTATAGCAGAAGGTAAAATAGTATGGAAAACAAAATAAACAGGCTTTTTTTACACCCAGAAGAGGGATTTTGGTTCACAATTTCGGTTTTTCGTCTTCTTCTTCTTCTATTTAACAGCAGGCGGGCTTTTCAGTAAAACTATTTAGCCCTTTTCCTTTTGCTTCACTCTGTGGGCTACAGAGCTACTGGCTTGGTTGCCTCATATTTATTATATATATTCAGATATCTTTCAGCAGATGTTTCGACTCTAGGAGTTCAAATATAAAATGATAGATGTCGATTTCTATGCTCTGTCTGCAGGTATAGTTGGCTAGGCTCTTGGCTGATAGTTGGATTTTGTGGTGTTTGAAGTATTTTAACAGTTTAGAAAGCAAGGTATGTTGTGCAGACGTCAGCATATTACATTCAAATAGGCAATGGTCAATTGTTTCATTATTCATATTACAATGCCTGCAAAGAGGGGACAGGGGAATTGAACCACTTGAATTAGAAAGCTTATATGAGAATGCAAGGAAATTTAGTCCATTTGTTCCAGAACGAATTCTATGATAAATTTTAGAAAGATACTTATTGGGAAAGGGGGAAAGGATAGGATTAATCTTATTAAAATTAATATCTGATAGCCTCCATCGGTAAATATCTCTAATTGGGATTGGTCTCCCACTTGGCTGGTCAAAATTTATAGCATTTTTTGCTATTTCATCAACCTGATGATTACCACTTATGCCAGAGTGGCTAGGAATGTACTGAAAGTAAGTTTTTATGCCACTTGAAGCAAGATTATCAATAATACTGTGACAATGATAATTTAAATATGTAGTAGGTGATGGTTTTTTTTATGAATTCTGTCCTAGCTGCCTTTTTTATCCTCCATTTATTTAGGCACTCATTTGTCCACCATGCTTTAGGAATTTGTTTAGAGAATGTTTTCTTAGGTGTTGTCCTGGGGATAGCACGATTAGCTGTATTTATTAGTAAAGATGTCAACGCTTCAGCATGTGTGTCAACTGTTGTGTTAGAAATGCATGAACTTTGGGTGAAACTTGTAATTTCATCATTTAGCTTATTTTGGAAAATAGACCAATTTGCTTTAGTGTTGATATATTTGGAGGTATGAGATGAAGTTTCAGCAGGTTTATTTAGGGAGCAAACTATAGCAAAGTGGTCTGTACATAGACTATCAATTTCATTTATGTAAATTTTGTTCAAAAAATTTAAAGGCACAATTTGTAGGTCAATTGTGGAGAATTTGCCACTTTTGGGGTTGAAATATGTATTCAGGTTTGGAGGGGTAGCAACAGCTAATTCATTATTATTTGAAGTCATATGCTCAATAAATTTACCAGCTTTATTTGCTGGTTTATTCCCCCACAAAAGGCTGTGGGCATTGAAATCACAACAAAATAATGATATTTTTTAAAATATTAGAATTATTTATATAATTAAAGAAATCCTTGGCATCTGTAGTTTGGCCATTAGGGTTATAAAAGCTTATTATGTAGGTTTTTAAATTATTCAGCCAAACACTTATACCAATTACATCAACATCATTTTCAAAATCTGGAAAATTGAAGCTTGAATGAGCATATCATCTGGGATGTTGATTTTTGCCAATTCTGCAATAATTTTTGTTTTCTGTAGTTGATGTAAGTTCATGGCCTGAACTGCATTAGAGTTTAGAATGAATAGGCATATATTTGGGAATTGCATTTTAGGTAGTGCATCCTGTTTGTTGGTTAAGGGATTGATTCCTGGTAGTGTTTTTGGTTTGTTTCTTCTTGGGAGGGAGGGCCAGGATTGCCTCATCTCCCCGGAAAAGGAGGCTTGTTGGCTTGGTGATTCCTTCTGATAGGGATTTGAGCTAGGGGGCTTAGAAGATGGTGTTTTATATGGGGTGCTTGATGCATTGGGGGCATTTGACTTGGGGGTTTCGGTTGGTTTCATTACAGGTTTTATTTGGTATTGTTGGGCAGCATTTGCTTCCATTGCTGCAAAGGGGTATGGGATGGCCTTCTCTGTTGATATTTGGAGTGTTAGAGCTCTTTTCTTGTATGTAGGGCATAATGATTTATTTGTAGATTCATGTGGGCCTTTGCAATTGATGCATGTAGGCTGAGTGTTGTTGCAAGTTGTCAGCTCTTTAGGATGGAAAGATTTACAAGTACTACACTCTTGCAGAATTTCATTGCATTTGTTTGTCGTGTGTCCCAGTTTGAAACACTTCTGACACTGAATAGGCTTAGGTTTGTATTCCTTGTGTGGTTTGATTTGCCCAAATAGGAATAATTTTTCTGGGATATAAATTTTATCCTTTAGTGTGAATAAGAAGGATCTACTAGTTTTTAGGCCATTAGAGTTAGGTTTTCCAAGTTGGGTAACATCCTCAACTGGAATTGTGTTTCCATCCCTATCTGAGAGGCCTTCTTTTAACTCCTGAGTAGATATCTCTGGGGGAACATTATAAACTACTATTTTTGTTGGTGATTGTTTTGGGCTCCAATTAGATGCACTAATTGGGGTATTCAGAAGGGATTTAAGGTTAATTATTGTATCTGCTGATTTCTGATCTTCTACAGCTATTAGCAGAGATCCATCACGGTTAATGTTAAGAGAGAACATTGATTTTAGCAGTTTAAAAATTGCAACTCTTATTGCAGTGATCATTTTTATTTCAAAGGGGGTAGTGGGAGTAATTTTAAGGTAAATTCCTAAGTTTTTGGAGGGAGGATCTTGGGCAGGGAGAGGGGAAATACTTTTAATTGGGGAGATTTTTTCCTTTTTTAGAACTTCTAGAGAGGACCTCTTTAAACCCATTATCATCGTTTATGGTTACATTAGCCCCTACACTTATCATTGTCCTATTCTCCGAATTGGAGCTTTCATTAGAACTTTGAGATAGGGTGCTTGACCAGCCAGGATGGGTATCTTTCACTATGACACTTTCACTGGAATTTGATTTGGGATCTGGGGGGACTTTTTTTTTTGGAGGACTTCTAATCATTGCCTATTGGAAAAAGCTTTAAACACAAAAATAAAACTAAAACAAGAAGGGAAAATAGATGATATCAAACCGTCTGCACTATACTATGGGGAGGGTAAACACCACAGTATAGCCCTGAGGATGACTTGAGCAGAATTGGTTTGGTACAACTGCTGATTAGAAGAGATAATAATCACAAGAAAATATATTTCGATTTTCTTATAAGCTTGCTGTTGCTGTTCGAGCTTTTACAGGCGCTCTTTCTTCGTCAAAATTCCGAATACGGTGGAAATTAATTTTCTTCTTGAAGCGGTTGACGGCGTTTTGAAGACATAGTGTATTGGCTAATGGTCCACGACGTCTGAACCGCAAATAGCTGCGTCGTCAGCGCAAGGAATTTCTAGCGCGGCTGCGTGCTAAAAGAAGGGCAAAAAGGATGAAAGCGGGAGTAGTGGGATCGGATCGGGGAACTAATAGGCGACTCACTGCATCCTTTTCAGCCTAATACAATAGCAAGCTGAAATTGCCAAAATCATTTGCAGAAGAAGACGTTTGAGAAACCATTTTGAGCCGTTCTGAAGGTCTATAAATAGTGTAGAAAATGAGAAGCCTTATTCTTGAAGTCGGACTTTTGTCAGATTTTTCGGTTCGAGTCAAACATTTGTTGGATTTCGGACTTCCACAGTGTCGGAAAAATTGTCAGATTTTCTGTGGTCGGGTGTCGGAATTTTCAGGATTTTCAAAAAGACGGAGCAGAAATCTAGTAGGAACAAAGTGGAAGCACTGCATTGAAGTATCAAACAGCTTGATACTTATAAATACGCCCGCTCCTGCTCTATCCTCATATAATACAGTGGCGTCACTAGGGAGGGGAAAGGTTTGTTTGTCCCCTACATTCACAAATAGCATTGGTATTTTCATTGGAAATGACTTTTTTGGGTTTTTCATTGAAAATTTTTAACGAAATGACAAATTTGCCCCCCCCCCCCTCCAAATTTTCTTGAATTGACGTCACTTATATAATCAAAGTCTTACTCTTAGCCCCTGACAGTAAGCTTCCAATTTCTATTGAATCCTTTATTAGGATGGCCTCTCCCTGTTATATTCGAGGATTGCCTGATTCTCTTTTTCCCAACAAGAATTTCTAAGAAGTACAAACTTTGGTAATCCACCTTTCTTCATCCGTATATCATGCCCAGCTAGCCATCTAGGCATGGTCGAGCCATCATAAGCACAGCCTAGCCATCATAACCTTTCTTTCATTTTAAACCTAGAAAGTGGAATTGAACTGAATTGAACTTTTCTATAGCTTATTTTTTGATAAACGGTCAGTCAAACGGATACCCAAAACAATCATCAGTAATTCCTTTGGAAAAGATTTAAAACATATCCCTCACGAAGCATCCAAGTTTCAGAGCCACAAATAACCACTGACATGACCATGGCTTCCAATATTCTAATCTTAGTTCTCAGACTTACCGTACTGTTCTTCCGTACTTTTTCAACGCCGAAAAACCACTCTGTGTAATTACTTTTCAAACCTGTTACTGTCCCCTGGACTCTCAAAACCTCGAGAAGCTCATTCATTTCACAAACATTCTTATCTAGGACGCTCAAAGCATCTGTATAATCAAATTCTAGAAAAGTTTTACCTTCCCATTTGATACCATGCTATTCGAAATATGATATATTTTTGAAAAAAGGGTAAGTGGAACTCTAGCCTATAAGGAGTGTACCTTTAGATAGCACCACTCCTTTTAGAACTGTAGTGAAAACAAACATCAGTTAAGGAGGCGCTAGACGGTCAATCATTTTGATCAAAAGCTTCCGTCAATCAATTGAATCAAGCAATTTTGACCGTCTAAGAATATGTTTGACGCTCGAGTCAAGCGTTGAAGGCGATTGATAAAAAGTTTGAATGACTCAATCATTTTGACTAGAAGCAGTGTGTTAGATTAGCTTTGGTCGATATTGAAGGGTTGATTGAAGGTAGATTGAAGCACATGTCAATCGATTGACGAAAACTTTTGATCAAAATGATTGACCGTCTAGGGCCTCCTTTACAATGACAAGTTATGCCAAACTTAAAACAAACATAAACTACTACAAATAAGGGTAGTGCTACCAGCTATCAGATCCCCCTCCCCCTCCGAAGACAAAGAAAACAAAGATGACAGCGTCATTTATGCTTTACTGAAAACTAATTAAATAATTTAAGTTGACGATTCAGTTTAGGAAATTAGTTTCTATTTATTTAAAAGGAACGGATTTAAAAGGAAAAGACTCAGTGAATATTTATTATATATTTGAATAACCAAACTAAATTGATTGTCATATATAATAGTACCGAAAAGAGAATCCCTGTAAGTTTCAGCAACATTTAGTTTTTAATGACAAAATAAAATCGCTGAAGTGAAATACTCGTACTTTTTACTTTTTAAGAGTATGGGGTCAAGTTCAAAATTGAGAATTATGCAAAATTGGAGTAGAGGGGGAGGTGCTACTCCGGGACGAACACATGTGCTGCCATCTACAATTTCGTTTACTGCGGACTGACCAAAATTTATTCACGGAGGAGCTAACGAGTCGACTCGAGGGGGTGTGTCAAGGTCAATAGAGCTGTTGTTGTTTGGCCATGAGCGACTGTCACGAGGGATGATTTACATAATAGATGGGGGACTTATGTATTCACGAGCAGGGGGAAGAAGTGACATAATTTTTTCAAGGATTATCGATCGAGTCTAATGTGTGTCAAGGTCAATCGATCTGTTGTTGTTTGGCCACGTGCGAATGACATGAGGGTGATTTACATAATCGATGGGGGTCATAATTTATTCAAGGATTATCGATCGAGTCTAATGTGGGTGTGTCAAGGTCAATCGATCTGTTGTTGTTTGGCCACGTGCGAATGACATGAGGGATGATTTACATAATCGATGGGGGATTATTGATTCACAAGCATAGCACCTGTGAACTTGATTTACATAATCGCTAGGGGGAATTATTGATTCACGAAGGGGAGAATTAGGAAATATTAAGGCTTCTATAATCTTAGGTCTGAGGTAGGGGGGAAGTAAGAAACAAAGATGTAGTCATTTTTGTTTGTTTAGCTTAACCTGATAAATAGCATCTGTGAACTTGATTTACATAATCGCGAGGGGAACTTATTGATTCACGAAGGGGAGAATTAAGAAACATTAAGGCTTCTTTAATCTTAGGTCTGAGGGATAAACATTCTTTAGGACAGAGAGAAAAATTAATATTCTATTTTTAAATAGGGCTTCATTGATCTTTAGTGTCAGGAATCATAATTGACATCAAATTATATCTTGGAATTATGCGGGAGTCTAAAGAGATAGAAATTATATTTTTAAATACGGCTTCACGGAGCTTTAAGTCGGAGAGATAAATTGATATTCTAACGAAACCCTAATAGTTTAGCTAGGAAAATTTATGAGATGAAGAGATTAACGTAGGAAAGGGTTTCCTAGAAATTTGAAATGCGTTAGCGCAGAGATGCCAAACAAAAGGAACACCCTGAAATTACGTTTAGTGATTATTTGGGCGAAACCGTTTTAGACAGGTTATGGAACTATTTCGGCGAAACAGATAGAGACATTTTAAAAGAAGATTTTTAAAGAGATTTTGGAGGAGGTTTTGAGTGTGGTCGTTATAATACACAAGTTCCATTTGAACAGTGTTGTGAGGTCCCCTACCCCAAACCCAAATGGTTCCAATCCCCCCCCCCACCCCCCAACGAACCCCCCCCGTCCTCAAAGGTCCACCCGGCTCCCAAAGGCCCTCCACCGGACCCCAAATGTACCCCCGGCCCTACCCGGCCCCCCCCGGACACACCCCGGTCCCCCACGCTCCCAAAGGGCGCGTGGCGCCCGCCCCCCTCACTCACACCCCCTACCAGACGATCTCTCCGCCCCCCAAAGGTCCATCGCGTTTCCCACCGACCCCCCGGGTCCCCATGTCCCTCCACCGTTCCCCAAATGTCACACCGACACCCACAGGCCCTCCCTGTGCCCCCAAGGCCCTCCCTGTGCCCCCAAAGGCCCTCCCCCGATCCCCCTCCTCCTCCTCCCACCTCCTCCTCCTCCCACCTCCTCCTCCTCCTCCTCCTCCTCCTCCCACCTCCTCCTCCTCCCACCTCCTCCTCCTCCTCCTCCTCCTCCTCCTCCTCCCACCTCCTTCCTCCTCCTCCTCCCTCCTCCTTCTACCTCCTCCTCCCACCTCCTCCTTCCTCCTCCTCCTCCCCTCCCCTTCCCCCCCCCATTCCCTCATCATTTTTTATACTTTTTTGTGCATTGAGACACAGAACGACCCCCTGCCCCCGGCCCCTCCCCCTCCAAAGGTCTGATTTTTTCAAAGTTCTTTTCGAATTTTTTTCATTGAAATGTAAGAGTTGGAATATTTCATAAGTGTGTGGTTGTGGTTTACCTTGTCACAGTTACATATTCTTGATTTTTCAAAGTTGATTTTTAAGTTAATTAGTTGAAATTCTATATTTGGACTCTTTAACTAGTTTGATGTTGTAGTTTACCCTGTCACAGTTACATTCCCTTAATTTTTAATAGTAAATTTTGAATTTCTTTCTTTGAAATGCATGAGTTGGAATATTTCACTAGTGTGATGTTGTAGTTTACCCTGTCACAGTTAAATTACCTTAATTATTGATAGTACATTTTGAATTTCTTTCATTGAAATGCAAGAGTTGGAATATTTCAGTAGTGTGATGGTGCGGTTTAACATGTCACAGTTACATTTTCTTGATTTTTCATCGTTCAGTTTGAATTTCTTTCATTGAAATGCAAGAGTTGGAATATTTCAGTAGTGTGATTTTGTGGTTTACCATGTCACAGTTACATTAACTTAATTTTTCAAAGTTCATTTTGAATTTCTTTCTTTGAAATGCAAGAGTTGGAATATTTCACTAGTGTGATGTTGTAGTTTACCCTGTCTCAGTTACAGTCCCTTCATTATTGCTAGTACATTGTGAATTTCTTTCGTTGAAATGCAATAGTTGGAATATTTCACTAGTGTTGGGTTGAGGTTTACCTTGTCACAGTTACATTATCTTGATTTTACAAAGTTCATTTTGAGTTTCTTTCTTTGAAATGCAAGAGTTGGAATATTTCAGTAGTGTTTGGTCGTGGTTTAGCTTGTCACATTTACTTAAAATTTATTTTTAATAGTTCATTTTTAATTTCTTTATTTGATATGCAAGAGTTGGAATATTTAAGTAGTGTTTGGTTGCGGTTTACCATGTCACAGTTACATTACCTTCATTTTTCAAAGTTCATTTTTAATTTATTTCTATGAAATTCAAGAGTTGTAATATTTCAGGATTGTGTGGGTGTTGTTGACATTGTAACTGTTACTTTCCCTTACTTTTTCTTAGTTCATTTTTAATTTCTTTCTTTTAAATGCAAGAGTTCGAATATTTCACTAGTGTTTGGTTGCGGTTACCATTGACACATATACATTTTCTTTATTTTTAATTGTTAATTTTAAGTTATTTAATTGAAATTGAAGAGTTGTAATATTTAAGTAGTGGTTGGTCGTGGTTTACCTTGACACAGTTATATTCAATTTTTTTTTCACAGTTCTTTTTAATTTATGTAGTTGAAAATCAAGAGTTTGACTATTTCAGGTGTGGTGTGTTGCGGGTTAACTTGTCCCTTTCACAGTCCATATAATTTTCACATTTCATTTTGAATTTCTTTATTTGAATTGCAAGAGTTGGTATATTTCAGTAGTGGTAGGTTGTGGTTCACCTTGTCACAGTTACATTTTCTTTATTTTTCAAAGTTCGTTTTGAATTTCTTTAATTGAAATGCAAGAGTTGGAATATTTCAGTAGTGTTTGGTCGTGGTTTACCTTGTCACAGTTACATTCC
>NC_142802.1:62126828-62163949 GCF_049724085.1 Artemia sp. Qi Xiang Cuo | reverse complement strand
TTAATTCTCTACGACGAAGGAACAAGTAAGATTGGGTACTGTTCTATTAGCTGGGAGACCCGCGAGATACTGTATAGCGAAGATGGTAAAAGAAACCAGTCAAACCGGTTCTTTCAACGTAGAATTCCTATGCCGAGCATTGCAAACAGTGGTTTCTCACTCCGTTTACAATATTTAATCTTTAGTTCTTTGGGGTTTAGGGGGCAAAAAATTTACCTAGGTTAGTTTAGGTAATTTAATATATGCTATGCTCTACCCAACCCGCCCAATGTGCAAATATATAGCCGAAATTTGTTTCTAAACTGTTTTATTTTCGTCATATTTTGTTTTATTTCATTAACATTACCCAAGCTTCTCTTCTCGCGGATATCGCCGTTAACAGAAGATCTAAAGCCGAACTGGCAAGCCATGACAGAAATCACAAAAAAATAAATATAAAGACGACAAACGGGTCTACGGTCGGGTGACCTTAGGAAAAATATGAGCGCGGGAGGGGGCCTAGTTGCACTCCATTTTTTGGTCGCTTCAGAAGGGCCCTAGAACTTTTAGTTTCCATTCGAATGAGCCCTCCCGCAATATTCTAGGACCACTGGGTCGATACGATCCCCCTTGGGGAAAAAAAAACAACAAATAAACACGCATCCGTGATCGTTCTTCAGGCAAAAAATACAAAATTCCACATTTTTGAAGTTGGGAGCTTGAAGCCTCTACTGTAGTGTTTTCTCATACGCTGAATCCGATGGCGTAATTTTCATTAAGGCTCTATGACTTTTACGGGGTGTTGCCCCCTTTTTTTCGAAAATAAGGCAAATTTTCTCAGGCACGTAAATTTTGACGGGTAAGACTAAACTTGATGAATCTAATATATTTGAAATCAGCATAGAAATCTGATTCTTGTGATGTATCTATTGGTATCAAAATCCCGTTTTTTAGATTTTTGGTTACTTTTGAGCCGGGTCGCTTCTTACTTACTGTTCGTTACCACGAACTGTTTGAAACAATTTCAGTAGACTCTGCGCCAGTGCAGTTTGCGTATATCGGTTTTCTTTTTTGTCGTAATGGAGGAACTGATGCCTATACACGAAATAATCTTTTAGGCCCCTAAGGCAGGGTAAAAACGATAATGATCCTAAAAGCTTCATTTCCCAACTATTTGCCGATTGAGTAGAGAGCATAGGAAGCAGATAACTTTTAAGATCTTAAAAGCCAATAAAGAAAAGAGAAAAAGAATATAACCAATCGTATATCAGTGAGTGAGCTATAACAGAAAGTCACACAAAATAAAGATAAATAATACGGCATTGGACTTTACCAATGATGCTGATATCTGTTTCAGTGCCTTCCAGTCAGGAAGTGCAATAGGGTGCTCGAGACAGCCATCTTGTTCTTTCTCAAACCCTTCCTGTTTATCTTCCTCAGATATCTCCAGGTAGGCCTATCCATTTAGAGCTGAATCGACCCCTGTTGAGCTTACAGAATTATGCCACTGATCCATCTTCCAAATCAAGTAACCTGTGACACAGGACTCGAACCTGCCTGTCCTCACGGAACCTTTGTCGAACCTTTGTCCTCACGGACAAAGAATTTCAAATCTAGTGTGCTAGCCACTTGGCTAGGACTCTTGTCTAGTCACATAACACTTTTTAAATTAAAGTTAATCGTCTTGAAGGCCATTAGTAAATGCAACCCCAGCTGCCTTTGCTTTCTTAGACTGTGCTTTACTCTTTAAATGATGAACTTGGAAATTACAGATTAATAGTTACTGCTTCATCTTTCCAATCTCCGCTGGAGTCAAAGGGATGTGATTTACGTTCCAAACGATAGACAAAGATGTCTTGATTTAAAGTTAATGTCAGTCAAACGGTATGAAATTATCACAAAGCTTGTGCCTCGGAAGTTATAATTGTTTCTTCAACAAAACGTTTCCGTTTCTTTCTTCATCTAAGGAGAGGAGCGGAAACATGGGTGTTAGGTCCGACAGTAGTTAATTTAATCTACTATGCAATTAGTTAAGTACATGAAAGCGGATATGAGTAAAATGTAATGCATATTTTATAAAATTATTTTGATTGACTATGCTTTTCAAAATTGCAGCAAGTGACACGTCACTGATCATGGCTGCAACCTATTACAGAACGAACCACGGTTCATAATAACCAAAAGTTTAAATATAGTTTTTGAAAAAAAAACTGTCTAGTGATAAAAATTACAGCTTGAAGCTGGTTCAGGAATCGAACTACGAGTTCTGGTTAGTACAATTTATAAAAATTTAAAACAAATTCGAAAGATAACTCAAAAGACCTTCAAAATGGTGTTGGATGGGAACGAAAACCTCACCATTGGAATTGCTATTATCAAACATGAAAATCACTTATCAAGTTGCTGTCTTCCACCTTGAACAATAAGGAAAACCGCTTCTTTGCATGGGTATGACTTTCATACGTCCTCTTTTTTTTCGTCGCAAACGGAGGGCTGGGACATCATGGAGAGGCTTTTTATCCTGTAGAAAGGCTCATTTGAAATGAAGTCGCAATGTATTATGCCTTTTGTAATTAACAGAAGATAATATTGTAATAAAATATAGTTTTTTTTAGCAAAAACCTTCTGGAAGACTCCAAAGATATTCGATGTGGTCAGGGCTGTGGAGCTGTAGTCAAAGTCCGAGTTAGTGCTCAATCACTAAATGATTCAGAGCTATAAGCCTTTGAAGTCAGAGCATAATAATAGAGAAACAGACACAGTACTCGTAAGAATCTTGTCACTCAACAACTTTTCTCGCTTTTTACTGGCTTAAATTTTCATACAAAAGAGCCAATCACGTAACAAACAAAATATGTCAATCATGTGAAACATATTCATGATGTAAGTTTCCTGTTTAATATGGTTTACGAATCAATCGGGTTACTAACAGGTTGGGCTGTTTGTCTCTCTAAAAATAAAGAATAGTGTAATTGGCTAATGAGAATATATGACAACCAATGGAATTAAAGCAGGTATTTAATACGGAACTACAGGACAGTAGTTTCTATATTTCTCTTTTACTAATACTTCCTGAATTATGCGATTGTGAATTGCCTGCGTAAAATCAGTGTGTATTTAGTGAATTGTGAGTAGGAGAAAATCGTTTTTTCTTTCATTTCACTGATTTCTTTCATATTTTTCGTTTTACGACAACAGGAAAACCAGTCAGGTTTTAAAAGAGCAGGGCTATTTGCCTTCCCTTTCTGACATAGATAATGCGACTCTTACAAATATATATCACAGATATTAGCCAATGAAGTTAAGCCCACTTTTTACCGAATAATTATAGGAGAGTAATATCCAGGTTTGTATCCAGGATTTATTTTAAGGGGGGGGGGGTACCGATATAATTTTTTGGGGGGAGAGTTAAGGGTATTTTATGCCTGCATTTTTAAGAGCAATTTACAAGTCGGAGAAACAATTTTAGGTTTTTAGAAGAATAGCCCTTTTGCATGCCCTCACTCCTCCCTTGGGTAAGGCCTTGGATTGGAGCCAGTTGAGATATAAACAATATTGTTGGAATCTATGAAATGTATTAGCTGGACTCCGGCTCTAACTAATGAAATACCACTCTAGGTAAATGTTTAGAGTATCCTATTCCAACTGATATTGAAAAATACGAGTCCAAAATCAGAAATTAAAATGTTGGATTTAAAGCCGATGGAGCTTAAAAGGGTCGGAGTCGGCTGAAGAATTATAACCAGTTTCGGAGTTTTAATTTATAGGATTCAAAGCTGGCGTTAATTATTTGCCAACTCGCACTTTAAAATGCTCTTGGTCTGGCAAAATGATTGGTGGCATACAGGGTCGTATCCAAGATTTTTTTTCGAGGGAATAGGGGGCTAAAAAAGTTTTTTTTAGGGGCGGGGTTATCAAATTGATTTATTCAGTTTTATTCATATTCATTTTTGCTCCGTTTTTAGAGTCTGACTAAGGTTTTTTTTTTGGGGGGGGGGGGGCCCCAAACCCCCTACCCCAGCCCTAAATAAGGCCTTGGTGACATATATTGTTCATTTTCCTTTTAAGATCCCTAATGTGAAAAACGGAACCTCCTTTTTTAATTTTTATCTGTTTAACTTTCCCTTTTTCTGTTCATCCAATTTTTATATTTTTCATTTAGAGCACAGAAGAGGACGCATAGAAGTCAGAAATCTGTTGCCTAGCACCAAGGGCGTATCCGAGATTATGTTTGAGGCGGAGGTCTACAAATAAACTTTATAAACGCATCAATATTTTTTATATGCATTTCCCTTACGTTTTTACGAGTCGGACAAAAGTTTCGGGGCGTTGAGTTCAAAACCTGACCCCCCCCCCCTGGATACGGCCTTGCATATTACTAAGTTTTCAGCAAAGAGCATCATCACATCACCGAGTGCTTCTTGTGATTCCCAAGTGGTGCAGTAGGGATCCATGCAACTTTTGAACGTATTTGAGAAATATTAAAAATTAGTAGTTGGTCTCTATTAAATCTTATTTTCGTAAACTTCGGTTAGAGGAGGCAGCAGGCAAATTTTGTCTTAAAGAAGGGCGTTGGGCCGAAAACTGTCATCGCTTATGGTTTAATCGAAATTAAAATTATTCCCAGATACATTTATACCTTTATTTTGAATTACATAATTCAGACAGACTTGAAAACTAGCCTGGCTATCGGCTTGAAATTTATTTTTTAGCAAGTTCTAGTTAAGTAAAGATCGTTGTAAACAAGAAAAATAGCGGCGTACATATTACAAATTATGTATTATCCCTGCTGTAACACTGGGAATTAACACTTTAGCTTTTTATGCTAGGTAATTATTTTCGTCATTGGAGGCGCTCAGTGAAATCTCAAAAGCCATGATGTCACGTTATTCGATGATAAATTTAATTTTCTTCATAAAGGTCTGAAGGCTGATACGAATTCAAAATGACAAACATTAAGTTTTACGAACGGTTAATAATCCAACATACGACCCGACTACGGTTTTATTGCCCAGAAAATGAGAAAGACAACATGCCTTTGGAGTAAGGTATATGGCTCGCTCACGCCATACTGACCGCACTAAAACCACACACACGTACAGAAGATAAAATCTGAGTGTCGTCAGGAACCTTGTCAAAGTAAAACCGCAAAAACCGGAAAGCTAAAAAAAAAAAGCATTTGAGATGCTACAGGATTACAATTTAGTTTTAGGGTTCTTTTTCTTCTACCCCTAACTTCTTTGTGATTAAATACTTAGGAAAACCCCACGGGAATGAACCATATTCTTCCTCTGCGCCTCCGTCATCAGATTGAGCACCTAATTCCTCTTAGTTATCCTTTCAAGCCATCATCATATCCCTAACTTCTTTGTGATTAAATACTTAGGAAAACCCCACGGAAATGAACCATATTCTTCTTCAACACGTGTTACGCATAAAACTATAAAAACGGCCTTCTTTCCACGGTAGGGTATAAAAATCTAACCCCTAAAATTACAGCTCAAAACTGTAATTTAACCGATTTTACGGTGATTTTACCGAAACCTTTGTCTTGGTTGGTAAGATCAGTTGGTAAGAATGTTTACCAGTTGGAAAGAAACTTTGGCTTTCCCTCGCCCCTAAACTGTCACTTCCGTCAAACCCGTGTCCTTCAAGATTAAGTTCAATATCCTTCAATGCTTATTTATTCAAAAACAAAATTTTCTCTTTAAACTACTGTTTCTACCACAAGAAGAGATCTCTCGCCCCCTCCTGACAACACCCAAATTGAACGCTTGGTTAAAATACAATATATATTCCTCGAAATGAAAGGAGGTACGATTTTTGGGACGTGAATGATAGATCTTATGAGTGAAGAGGTAAAACGTCCGATATCAACCCACCCCTCCTCTATTTCTAGATTTTATGCAGATTTTATGAGGCTTTTCTGCATCAAAAATCTGTAAAATAGAGTGAAAATTACGAAAAGCACGTGAAAGTTTCCTCCTACTAAGCAAAGGTTTAGATGTCAAACCCATTTTCTTGATGGACACACAATCTGCTTCAGCGGTAGGGTAATTCTAAGTATTGCATTAAGTGACAAACAAGAAAAAAAATAAATGAATTATAAAATTAAATAGCCGAGAAAAACGAGGGTAGTGTCATCCAGTGGACAAAAAAGGACGCGAAAATGACAAAAGCAGATATTTCAGTAAGGACCTCCGCCAAGCCGTCTTCAGCGCTCAAAAAAAAGAAGAAAAACTAAACTTTTGAAGTAAACCCCTTTCGAGTTTCTCTGCCGAAATATCTGCTTTTTTCATTTTCACTTCTTGCCTGTACATTGTCTGACTTTACTTCTGTTTTTCTCGGTCATTTAGTTTAATTATTTATTTTTGTTTTTCTTGTTTGTCAAACGTCATGTATAGCCAGTGTTGTCTTAGAATGTATTTACTGCACTTTAGTCAGAAAAATGAGCTCCAATGAAGTTTATGTTCTCGTTCCTATATCTAGTAAATGGGGTGGTTCAATGGTTTTGAAATGGCCCGTACATGAAAATTTTTATGAAGGGGGCTCTATATTTTTCTTTGAGGGGAGATTGAAAGTCAAAAGAACGCGATAATGGGTGAATTATATGGAAAATATAAGAAACTATAGGAGTAGGCCTAATCGTAAAACCTCAAGAGTAGTCGGATACAGGGGTACATACAACAGGTCCTCCACGTACGTGCGTGTGTGAGCTTAGTTGTAACACCAAATAATGCTGGCATGGTAGAGAAAGGGATAAAACTATAATTTCAAAAATAAGGAAATTTAACTTGAGAATTTAAAAACTTAGCTTAAAACTGCCCATTCAAGAATTGACATTTTAACTTACTATAATAGTGACATCCTGCAAGCAATATCCTGAACCCCCGTAATGTTTGGCTCAGGAAAATTTATGAAAACTCTATTTCGTAAGAGCTAGCATAAAAAAAGGCTTTAAACATTGTCGCGCTTAAGAACTTAATCGACACTATAAAGGACCTAAAAATTAAATACGAGGACAATAAAATTACCTTTTGCCAAATCCAAGTCAAAGAATTTAATTATCTAGATCTTGATAAAGCGGATTCTACCATTTGTTGAAGCTCTCTCCAGCAAATGCCGATATAATCAGCAAGGAACTACTTGCCTGCTGTGTAGGTAAGAAAAGTCCAAAACTTCTTTGTACTTCGAAAATAAATGAATGTGTTAGATGACTTGAAAATGAAGATGTAAACAATCTTGCAAAACTCAAGATGGCTATCATCACTTTTGTAAATGAAAAGTCAAATACTTTGACTTCAGGTTAAGATACGACAATCCAGAATTTTATGCTCTGCATGTAAAAATTGTCAAGAAAGGGTTGTGACAAACGTTATCAGCCATGCATCAGAAGGCGAAAAAAAATATTTAAATGAATTTATAATGAGAAAGAACAGGTCTATTTTTCTAGTTTTTTTTTCATTCTTGGTTTCTAAGACTTTATTTAAACGCGATACATAACGACCCGTTTTACGGGCCTCTTGGTTCAAGCAATGAACTATAAATTTATTATTTTTAATGCCAAAACATACTTGATTTTTCATTGATTTATTGCAAAATAAATTTGGTAATTTGGTAAATTCGGTAAAATTTTGTAAAAAATGTGTTAAATTTTGCACCCAATGGAAAACAAACAAGGAAAAAGAGAAAAGAAAACATACTGAACTCACAACAACAAAAAAACTACACTCGAATAAATAACAAATAATGGTAAGTTATATTTTCAATATATACAAATTCTCGCTGTTTAATTATGCACAACAAACTAGGAGAGTATACCACGAAAATTTCGGTTTCCTACTATTATGTCATTTAAATAATTGAGTAAAAGACTCCTCAGGTCGACTACTCCGAATCTCCAAACTAATTTTGGATGTTGGTCCCATTGAAGGCGTTGAAACCACTATTTAACAATCCTGCAGACAAGGTTCCATCCAGAGTGGAGGGGTTGAACCCCAAGGGCGGATCCAGGATTTTTCTTCGGGGGTGTTTTACTAATTTTTGACTCAGTTTTCGACTAATTTTACTGATTGTTACTTAGGTTTTACTAATTTTCGACTTATTTTCGACTCGGTCAAAAATTTCGGGGGGGTTCAAACCGGGTAACCCCCCCCCCTGGATACGGCCTTGGAATGTTTGTCTGACTCATAGAAACGTAAAAAAATGCATATAAAATTTGTTTGGTGTGTTTTTTGTAAAGGCTTCCGAAAAGACTACCCCCTCGAACAAAACTCCTGGATATGGCCCTGCCTACAGATATGTAAAATATGACACATAGTTTCTCATAACGTGCTTAAATACTAGCCAAATTTGCTAACCCCTTAGCTTGCAAAAAATAGCTCCATCAGTTTCTCGTCGCCTCCCTTCACGTGCTCGAGCGTCAGACCCTCGCCAATAATGGATTTGGAGCTCCGACCGTTAGCTATCAGGGGCTCATGTCTTTGGCCTTAGGGCCTCGTGGGCAACGGGCTTCTAGGTTTTTTTTGTTGTTTTGTGTTTTTAATGTGTATTTTTTTGCATTTTTGCAGCATTTTCTACTCGTAGTTTTAAAACAGCTATGGAAAATTTTTATTTCAATTAGTCCATTTGTCTATGCATGCATAGAAAATAAAAAGACTGGTGAATGAAGTGCTTTATAGTTAAGATGAGTATATGCAACAAAATGCGATCGAAAAGAATTTCACAAACCGAAGTTATCGTACGTTTTAACGTCTCTTCTAGAGAGGCTCTTTGACGAAGGGTCCTCCGACAGATTTTATTGAGGAAATTTCCTTCTCTCTTATACCTAAAAATGTTAGTAAAAGGTTTCAATCAGAAAACTACAATTTGATAAGAAAGAAGAATAAAGTCTCCTTTCCAATTTTTAATGTTTCACGGTCGATAAAATGAATGGATACGAAAAAAAAAATTCTTAATTATAATTATAAAATAATTAAGAAACCTTAATTATAAAATAGTTAAGAAACCAAAACGAGAGGGATTTTCAGCCAGAAAATGACATTTCTCTCTCTTGACAAGGTTTAGGCCTATATAAAAAGGTTAGTTTTAAGTTTCATACAAAACTGTTTCCTCTTCCCCTTGCTTGAGCGCTGAGGATGGCTCGGCAGAGATCCTTGCCGTAATATGTGCTTTGTCTTCTTGTTGCTTTTTTCCATTGACTGAACCTGGTTTGCGTGATTTTAAAAAGTGTGTGACCCCTCGGTAAGAGCTTATTCGACTTTTGATTCATAAGAATTGATTATGCTTGTTATATTATATACTTTATCAAACTGTAAGTAAGGAGCGACGCAGCTCAATAGTAAAAAAAAAATCTAAAAAACGAATTTTCTTATATCAATTGATATATCAAAAGAATTGGCTGATTCCAAATATATAAAATTTGTTAAGTTTACTTACCCATCAAAAGCTACGACCCTGTTAAAATTTGTCCGATTTTCGAAAAAGGGAGGAGACACCCCCTAAAAGTCAGAGAATCTTAATGAAAACCCCACCATCAGATTAAACGTGCCCAAGAACCCTATTATAGGAGTTTCAGGCTCCCATCTGCAAAAATATGGAATTGTTGTTTTTTTGCCAGAAGAAAGATCACGGATGCGTGATTATTTGTTTTGATGTTGTTGTTGTTTGTTTGTTTTCCCCGAGGGTGATCGCATCGAGCTAATACTCCTAGAATACCGGAAAAGTCTCATTCGAACGAATATTGAAAGTTCTAGTGCACTTTCTATGTGACCAAAAAGATTGGAGGGCAACTAGCCTACCTCTTCCCCCTTTTTTCCTCAATGTCGTCCGATCAAAATTTTGAGATGGTCATTTGTTCAACATTGTTGAAAAGCCAAGTAACTATGCCTTTGGGGATAAAATGACCCCCCCCCCAGCCCCTTGGGAAAGACATGTATATTATAAAATTTACAAATTATTTACGGATAGTATTTGTTATTAGTAAGTATACAGAAATCTTGGGGGAGGGGGGGGCGATTTTCTGCTTAGAAGATCTTCCGCTGCAATAATTTTCCATGGGGAGGGAAATTTTTGGGGGTGACCTTTCCAGGGGAAATTTTACACTGAGGGGATTTGACAGAAGTCCTATACAAAATTATCTTTTTTGTCTTACTTTCTCTTTGCCAACTCAATTTTGCATTTGGAGAGGTTTTGGGGGAATTATCCGTCGGTTTTTTTTCCAGCGTCTTTGGATTTCTGGAAAAAAACTCTACGGGAGGGGGGGATTTCCGGAGTGATCGGGAAAACGATTAAAAAATACAGTCTTTTTCAACTGAAAGTATGCTCAGGAGAATTTTTCAGGCTGAATCGTGAGCAGAAAATTTTATGGAGGGGGGGGGGGTATTTTAAGCGGGGATGGGATCGTCCGGAAAGAAATTTAAGGGGGTTGTATTTCACGTGGCAGGGGGTGTTGTAAGCGTTATATACCCTTGTATGGGGTTAATATTGCTCTAATAAATCTCCTTGTAAAGTTTGATCTATAACTTGCATTCTACATAAAATAAAATTCGGAAATTTATTTTATGTTTGAAATAAGTGCTATAATAATAGCCCTACAATGTACTACTATATTGCAGTAGGTTTCAATATAATAAAAGGAAAAGTTTGTTTAGTTGTAAAATTTAATTAGTTATATGTTTAGTTATAGTAAAAATATATTTTTAAGAACATTTTCTCTTTTTTTATAATATCAACAGTTTAACATTGCTCAATCCTCCAGGAATTTTTTTTATATATATCAGTACTTTCAAGATAATCAAGGAAGCTTCACTAGCTTCGTAATTAATTTTCGTCTCTATTTTCTTTCTTTAAAATCAATTCCTATAAGTGTATAGAAAATTAATTAGAAAATTGTTTACTGCAACGCAACTCCAAATGTCGCTTCATCATTCTGAGCAGATTGCTTCAATCTGTTTGACGTCCTGCCAGTCTGTTTGACGTCCTGTTTGACGTCCTTTGATCAACAGATGCCTTAAAAGTTTTTTCGGGCATCAATTTTTATACTTTTGTATGAAATATAATTAAACGGAAAAATAGGGACAGACGTCATTTTAAAATAGTTAACTTAATTTGAAAGCCACAAAATATATTATATTCCAAGAAATTGTTGTTTCTTTCCATTAAGTTTGACAATAAAACTATTATTATATTTCTTATGGTAGAATTTTCTTTACTACTACCACTACTAACAGCTCATTGAAGTATCAAACAGCTTGATACTTATAAATACGCCCGCTCCTGCTCTATCCTCATCTAATACAGTGGCGTCACTAGGGAGGGGAAAGGTTTGTTTGTCCCCTACATTCACAAATATCATTGGTATTTTCATTGGAAATGACTTTTTTGGGTTTTTCATTGAAAACTTTTAACGAAATGACAAATTTGCCCCCCCCCCTCCAAATTTTCTTGAATTGACGTCACTTATCTAATCAAAGTCTTACTCTTAGCCCCTGACAGTAAGCTTCCAATTTCTATTGAATCCTTTATTAGGATGGCCTCTCCCTGTTATATTCGAGGATTGCCTGATTCTCTTTTTCCCAACAAGAATTTCTAAGAAGCACAAACTTTGGTAATCCACCTTCCTTCATCCGTATATCATGCCCAGCTAGCCATCTAGGCTTGGTCGAGCCATCATAAGCACAGCCTAGCCATCATAACCTTTCTTTCATTTTAAACCTAGAAAGTGGAATTGAACTGAATTGAACTTTTCTATAGCTTATTTTTTTATAAACGGTCAGTCAAACAGATACCCAAAACAATCATCAGTAATTCCTTTGGAAAAGATTTAAAACATATCCCTCACGAAGCATCCAAGTTTCAGAGCCACAAATAACCACTCACATGACCATGGCTTCCAATATTCTAATCTTAGTTCTCAGACTTACCGTACTGTTCTTCCGTACTTTTTCAACGCCGAAAAAACACCCTGTGTAATTACTTTTCAAACCTGTCACTGTCCCCTGGACTCTCAAAACCTCGAGAAGCTCATTCATTTCACAAACATTCTTATCTAGGACGCTCAAAGCATCTGTATAATCAAATTCTAGAAAAGTTTTACCTTCCCATTTGATACCATGCTATTCGAAATATGATATATTTTTGAAAAAAGCGTAAGTGGAACTCTAGCCTATAAGGAGGGTACCTTTAGATAGCACCACTCTTTTAGAACAGTAGTGAAAACAAACATCAGTTAAGGAGGCCCTAGACGGTCAATCATTTTGATCAAAAGCTTCCGTCAATCAATTGAATCAAGCAATTTTGACCGTCTAAGAATATGTTTGACGCTCGAGTCAAGCGTTGAAGGCGATTGATAAAAAGTTTGAATGACTCAATCATTTTGACTAGAAGCAGTGTGTTAGATTAGCTTTGGTCGATATTGAAGGGTTGATTGAAGATAGATTGAAGCACATGTCAATCGATAGAAGAAAACTTTTGATCAAAATGATTGACCGTCTAGGGGCTCCTTTACAATGACAAGTTATGCCAAACTTAAAACAAACATAAACTACTACAAATAAGGGTAGTGCTACCAGCTATCAGATCCCCCTCCCCCTCCGAAGACAAAGAAAACAAAGATGACAGCGTCATTTATGCTTTACTGAAAACTAATTAAATAATTTAAGTTGACGATTCAGTTTAGGAAATTAGTTTCTATTTATTTGAAAGGAACGGATTTAAAAGGAAAAGACTCTCAGTGAATATTTATTATATATTTGAATAACCAAACTAAATTGATTGTCATATATAATAGTATCGAAAAGAGAATCCCTGTAAGTTTGAGCAACATTTAGTGTTTAATGACAAAATAAAATCACTGAAGTGAAATACTCGTACTTTTTACTTTTTAAGAGTATGGGGTCAAGTTCAGAATTGAGAATTATGCAAAATTGGGCATAGACTATAGAGAATTTATTGAATATACTTGAGCAATCTAGAGCAATCTATTTTTATCTACGTGCTACCGTTCCCAAAACAAAACGACACGTGGTATTTTCATAAATTTGTAGAAAACTGATAACAAGGCTTTAAGGCTTTTCTCATAAATAATTTTGTGCTCAAGGTTTTCTATAAGATCACATTGTGTATTTGCATAGCTGAATTGTAGAGCTTGAATTTGGTATATGGGATTTAACATTATGCCCCATATGTAGACTACGCAGGGGGCATAGCCTGTTGTCAACTAGTATCTGAATAAACTGCACGAAGAACCTTGAATCTTGCCATTTTATCACAGGCAGCGCAATAGCACTGCCCGAGAAAAGAGCGATATGGGCACAATTTATCATTATTATTTTTTTTTTACCAGGGCACTTCGTATAGAAGAGTTGTCGAAGAAGCTTTGAAAGGGGCTCATTTGATTGTAAATTGAAAAGGCTAGTGCCCTGTTCAATAGTTGAAAGTGACTGGAGGGCAACCAGCCCCCCCCCCCTCCCACACTCATCATTTTCCCAAATCCATCCAATAAAAACTTTTAGATGGCCGGTTGGCTCAGCGTAGTTGAAGGTCCCGGAAATAATGTATTTGAGGATGACAACCCCCCACAGCCCTCAGTCAAAGGGTTGTAAGTTATGCCCCGGGAAAATGTAAGGTTTTTATAGAAAGGGTGGTCGTATAAACTTTGGAGGGGTTCATTGGACTGGTAATCAGACGTTCAGAAACCTTTTGAGGATTAAAAGTGATCGGAGGGCACCTACCTGGTTTTACACCAGGACACTTCGTATAGAAGGAATTGACGTAGAAACTTCCAAAGGGGCTCATTCGATATGAAATTAAAAGGGCTAGAGCTCTTTTTAATAGTCGAAAGTGATTGGAGTGCAACCAGCCATCCTCCCTACTCTCATCATTTTCCCAAACACATCCAATCAAAATTTTTAGACAACCATTTTGTTCAGCGTAGTTAAAAGGTTCGGAAACTATGTCTTTGAGGATGAAACCCCATTTGTGGTAGTTTTACGCTTGGAAGATTATTTGATTTTACTTCTGCTCATTTTTGGTTTAATGGAGCTCTTTACTTTTCTGTGACAAGCTTGTTTTGTAGAATTTATTTTAATTAATAACAAATAAAAAGATTCCCCCAGTCAACTATTTCATTTACTACCCATTTACTACTTAATACGCAGTCTGAGAGCTACAGGTATATTAAAATATTTTTTGTCGACAGAGTTAGGGAAAGTAGATTTAAAAGAGATATAAGCAAGTTTTAACTTTCGTGACTTGCAATATTTTCATACCTGCGCGTGAGAATTCATCTGCTTCCGCAGATTTATTCACTCATTGCAACAAGTCTAGTCACTCTTACTTCCGATAGCATTTGAGTTTAAAATTTATTTTTCTGAAAATCAAAAGCTAATAAAGCGATATTTCCGGAGTTTTCGGATGTCCGCATTCCTCGAACCAAAACATGCATCATTATTTGATGCAAAAATATCATTTGACTATTCGGATGGAGAATTACGTAATTTGACAATTACGAAAGCCAGTTCATCGCCATATCAAAGCCAATGGCAAAATCATATACACTAGTACGTAATAATATCCTTTGACTGTTACTAGTACTGATACTAACGCTCATTGCAGCACCAAACCGCCTGAGGCCAACACAGCTACGCACGCTCCTTCTCTACCCCATTTTTTCAAAGTCTCCCTATTTACACTTTTCCAACAAGTTCCCATTTCCCTTAAATTTTTCCTTACGACATCACCCCAGTCCATTCGGGGAGACCTGCTGTTTGTATGGCCCCAGACGGTAGGCCGACAAGGACAATCTTTGGCCATCTGTCGTTCTTCATCCGCAGAATACGTCCTAGCCATCTCAACCTTTCTCTGACTGTTTGACTGTTAGGGTGGAGAATTATGTAATTTTCCAATTGTAAACGCCAATTGATTGTATTAGGTGGCATATACGGAAAATCAGGCTGTAGAGAGGCAGTCAGATGGTTGGGAAAGGTAGCAAGCCATTTGGACGGATATATATCATTTTTATCTTTCATTTCTAATCAATCACATTTAGGTTGTTCTCCATTAAAAATGAAAAAATTTAATCGAAAATTCAAAGCATGAAGTTTCTAGATATAGTATTTAAGTGGTATATTTGTGCTTGTACTCCAGTAAATCTACGGAAAAAGTTGACGATCTTAGACAAAATTGCAATATAAATGATTTTTACACCATTTTGTAGAAACAAATTCTGTATAACATACCGAAAGCCCCCAAGAATCTCCTTGGCGGAATAGGGTGAAAAACGGGGGGAAAGGGGGAAATCTAGGGAAAATCGAAAATCTGCGACCGGTAGTTTTTAATGCTGATGATGGCAATCCTGATGCTCTTGGGTTGAAAAAGACCGAATATACGTTTTTTTATTGCTGTGTAATAAGTCGTTCCCCCGTTTCCCCACTCACAGGGGGAAATAAAGATCCTGTACAGTAGCCTGCAAGACTTGTTTTCTTGGGTTTCCCAGTGCGAGAATAATGAATACGTTACTTTGATTGCTCTGTCATTAGCCTTTCCCGCATTTTTCAGTTACTAGGGAAAAAGAGAGGGAAATCAAGATATCCTCTGAAGGGAAAAGATAGTCAGACTGCTCTGCAGAATTTGGAGAGGAGACAATGGTCTATCAACTCGGTTTTAAAACCAGCTAACACCGTTTTGACGACAGTTTAATATCCTACTCCTTGGTGCTTCTCTTTTCCTTTGCTGGAGATTCACTACCTACTGGTAGGCTCAATCGGTCAAGCAATAATGCAGACTTGCCGTCCCCCATTTTTGCTCGCTCCTTTACAAGTATACCTTGGAGTCCAGCTGCACCAGCAATCTGATTCACGTTTTCTCATCGACCAGCTGAATAGGCTAGGTTTTTCTACTTTTTACTCTGAAGTGCTTGGATTCGAGCGTTCTGTCGTAGTAACTCATGGTACAGAATTTCAAGGGATAACTTCTAAAACTTTCATCCATTTCATTGGCGACAATGTCGACCACAACATTTGCACTTTCGACGGGAAAGGTACTTTCCATGGGATGGGCATGCTAGCTGCTGCCACAACAAGGCTACCCAAATTGCCAATCATAATCCGAAGAGCAGATGTAAACCTTGAAATACTCCAGCAAGTTGGACAAGTGCCTTTCTTCTTCTACAACAGAAGCCAACAGGAGAACAGTCTTGTGTACAAACTTATCCCAACCATCACCTTCGACGACTAGATCGATGGCATTGACCAACTATGGCATGCAAGCTGGATATATGACACGAAACTGGTATGATGGAGTGGCTTTATGCAAGCAATTCATCATGGATCATATAAAGGCGCTTCAACGATTGTTTTTCTGCCTTTGATCGACTATAATCCTTGTGTAAAAACCCATCCCAACCATCACCTTCGACGACTAGATCGATGGCATTGACCAACTATGGCATGCAAGCTGGATATATGACACGAAACTGGTATGATGGAGTGGATTTATGCAAGCAATTCATCATGAGTCATATAAAGGCGCTTCAACGATTGTTTTTCTGCCTTTGATCAACTATAATCCTTCCAATCTTTCTTGTGTATACACGACCTTACGTTTTATCTCCGATAAAGCACGCTAGCACTGAATTGTACCAGTTGTTACTTTTGACCAATTTTTGTACACGAAAGCGGTGAACATCATCAATGCTGAGCCTGCTGATAGTCATCTCAAGGCAGAATTTCCAATGATTGGTGGTCTCAATTGCCGTATGAGCTTTCTTGGAGCGATCGGGCACTTGATGACGGAAAGCGGAATAAAAGAAGTGCTCGAATGTCTATATGCCGGTAACACCATTAAGCATATCCTTAGTGGTAAGCCTGTTTCAAGAGCCACAAGAGCACACGAGATTATAGATACAGCTTTGCAGATCACTCTCATTTGCAAATCGCATGGTTTGGACTGCACAGATGACATACGTGCAAATCATCAAGACTTTGCAGAAGCTTTGGCAATATGTATAGCTCTACTGAATGAGCAAGTAATCCTTGAAGACGCATACAACACGGACGTAGTGCGTCAAATCCAAACGCGAATGATGGAGTTTCAAGAAACGCTGCAGAACAAGAGGACTGCAAAAATATGGCTTCAGTATTCAGAAATGTTCGGAATGCTTAAGAAGGCCATCTGGGAAGAACGGACCGGAAACTGGGTGCAGTTTCTTCAAGCACTCTCTGAGATGCTCCCTTACTTTGCAGCTGCAAGCCAAAACCTGTATACGAAATCGGTGAGAACGTTTCTTCAGCAAATGGAAGAGCTGAATAAAAATAACCAGAAGCTGTATAAAGACGTTGCGGATTCAAAAAAGCAATAGATTTTGGGCTGGGCTCTCTCCCGACTTAGTAATTGAGTAGGTAAAGATGACCTCTCTGAAAACAAGCATGGGAACCCAGAGAGACTTCCACCAGCTCCATCGGCTATGAAACTTCGTTCTTATAGAGGCTTCTATCAGGTAATGGAATGGCGTAATACTGCGTCAGAACTCGACCCGAAAGACTGGGGCTACGTCACGGACGCCTCACTCCGATCATGATAGACATCGAACCTACTCCACCTCATCTGCTAAATGTGAAAACCGTAATTATCTTTTGCTGTGATTACCAAAGTTACCTGATTTGTTTCATTTTTTAAATTTAGTTTTGTCTTATGTTTCTATTATATAATCGAAGTAAATCTGCCCACGTACTCCGAAGGCCCGATGCATTGTCTCTCCTACAGTAAAAACACTGTGGAAAAGCAAGATACGAATCTAACATCATGTTTTTTTTAAATCATCGAGTCAAAGAACCTTGGGGGCAACATTTTGACCAGCCATATCACACAACTCTCGAGGATACTGTTTCCCCCTCCCTTTTCCCCGCTAAAGGAGGAAATCAAACCACTTCCAGCGATAAAACAGTATAACTTTCTTTTTTCTTGCAGAAAAAGAGCAGACGTGAAATTTGAGCTTACAATAAATCTGGCCCTGAATTTTTCCGATTTTCCCCCTTTCCCCCTGTGTTTTACCCTGTTCCGCAAAAGAGGTTTTTGGGGACTTATGGTATGTTGTACATAATTTTTTCTCTACAAGACAGTGTAAAAATCTTTTATATTGCAATTTTGTCCCAGAGTTTCGGAGATTTACTGGACTATTGGTTATGTTACGCGACACGACGTGTAGCCATGGGGAGATTAGCTGTTTTATGTTTTTGGAAAATTTTTCTTGCTTACTAAATTTAAAAAGATAACTAAATAGTTTAAAGTATGGTATATGTTTCGAGGGTCAAACTTGGGCCCTTTGGGCCCGAAGCTCCTTCATCCTGACTTTACAAATATATCGGTTTTGAACCGCAATCGACTCGTAGCCATTCGAAGATTGCTTAGGAGATGACCCTATAGACAGAGATAGTCACAAACGCGTGATTCTTTACTGTTTATTTTTGGCTGGGTTATTGTATTGAAGTGGTCGTACAATATCGGTAGAATAAGTTCATTTGAATAAAACTTAAATTCTAACCAATTTTAAATCTGCTAAAAGATATACTGTTTTGGTCATTCTGGATCTCGTAGCGCACATGACTGTACTAATCTTGAACGACTTGACACTAGAATGGGTTGTTGTATGTAGCAACAATAGCATGTTTTGGAGACGAAATCTAGCACCAAGTGGTGGCATCTAGCTCCCATAAATTTAGCACCCCTGGAAACTAAAAACTTTTGCATAAAGCCTTCTTCGAATAGAAATACAGTTAGTACCTTGTTCGAATTATGCAAAGAGTTTCAACCTGTGTGACTGGGGTTCCAAATAGGGGCAGTGACCTGCAATCTTTTCGACATAAAGGTAGGTGGCCTTTTTCGTGACAATTGGGTTGAAAATTACTAGGCAAGTATCTTGAGCCAATTGTACACGAGAAGTCCCTGGCATTATAAGCCTAATAACTTATATAGGGAAAAAGGTGCTCAAATCTAATTGAAACTCAAAGTAATAATCTTGAGGTTTTGGCAACTGAAGGGACGTATTCTCCGAGGCAAACGCCACTTCCGATTCTCACCTTTTTTCACCGGAAAATACCCATATTCCCTTAAAATTTGATGGGTAGTGACAGTGAAGCAGACTTCTTCCAAGAAAATCTCTGACTTTTTTTCGGAGCTGGTTTTAAAAGTTGATAATTTTCCTGGAACACGAAATATATTATGAAATAATAAGTATCAAAATTATATATGTATGGAAGTGTATTTGTGAAAATCCTTTTTATTGATTGAAGCAAGTAGAAATATATTAGTCCTTATTCTCGAGTTGTTATCGTTAGAAAGTTATACCTAAAAAAGCGGGGGGATGAGGGACGTGGTAGCTCCTTTCGTATTTAGCTTTATCCTGATTCGGATATTAAGAACGATTTGAAACTGAATGAAAAAAAAAACTTTTTTTTTCTAAATGAAACTGAATCCCTACATTGAAACTTAAACAAATAGAAAGTATCCTATGTGTGAGGGGATTACCATAAAAAGTTTTTTTTTTGTCACAATACCTATTAGTACGGGCGCCAGTAGACCAAAAGACGCTTATTTTCAAGTCGTCATGACACATCTGTTTCACGCAATTTGAAAGCAGTTTCTTGTCATATCGAGCACGCTGATTACGATTATACCCGGGAATAGGTATATAAAATAAAAGGACTTGATTATTTGCATTCGTTTTAAACAATAAAGTTTTTATTCAAAATATTTTGAAAAGTAATAAATGAATAAAACACTTGCAATTACCGACCGGTTATATTTGTTGCATTCTAAAATGTAATGAAGTTTAAAATTTAAGTCTAAATTTAACTAGCTTAATTTAACTAACCAATTTTAACTAGAATTTAACTAGCGTAACGACCGTGGGTAAGAGGAGGGGCAGTTCCCTTATATGCGGAATAATTTCCGTTCGTTTTGAGTTTCAGTGTTGCTCCTTAATTTCAAAAAAAAAAAAAAAAAAATTATTTGAATACCATATAGAGTGGAGTGTTGAAGGGGTGACAGTCACCCTTATATATATATATATATATATATATATATATATATATATATATATATATATATATATATATATATATATATATATATATATATATATATATATATATATATATATATATATATATATATATATATATATATATATATATATATATATATATATATATATATATATATATATATATATATATATATATATATATATATATATATATATATATATATATAGTAATTTATGTTTTTCTCAATTTTCAAATTTGGTCTTTACTTTCATAAAAACATTATTTTATTTAAAGTATTGTCAAGAATTAGGCTGGAAGTCTTGACTGAGGCATGTGTCACATTAGTAATCTCCAATGTCTGACTATCCTGTGTCGGGCATACTGCTTATTAATACTTAACCTTGCAACGTCTACCTGCATGATATAAACCAGATAATGTCTTATATGATATGCCTGAAAAACGTAATTTGAACAGATGCAAATCTGGCCCAGTAATTACCTTACCAAGCTTACAATTCCATTTCAGTTTCTGCCAATTTAACTGCTATTCTTTTTTCTTTGGAGCAGTGGTACGCGAAGCTACCGAGCTCATCAAAAATACCATGACAATAATAACCATTGTTATATTGTTTGGCGTATTATCAATTTGATACGGGTATATTTAGTGGCCATTCCTTGTGGTATAATTGAATAAGATCATATTCAAAAACCGCAAAGTACTTATATTTAATGTTATTTTTCATCTTTTTTAGAGCAATAAATTTCGTGAACTATCGAGGTAAAAAAAGAATTTTATTTTGTTATGTAGCTTGAAAAAAATAGCACTGAATGAATATATATAGTCGGTACTTATGCATTATGCCAAACACACTCAAGAAGTGGAATTAGGTTAATCATAATGAAATATACCAAAACATGATGAAAATATAATATCTTAATTCATATAATAATATAATTCGGGCTATATAGCCTATTTGCACATTAGGGGGGGGTAAATAATCTAACCTCACATAACTTGGGCTATATATTTGTACATTACGAGGGGGAGAGAGGTTAAAGTAGCCTAACCTTACCCCTCCCGGTTAATATGCAAATATATAGCTCAAACTATGCAGGTCCAATGCATTCGGCCACCCGTCATTTGTTTTTGTGGCTGTGATACCGGTTTTCTGAGATCTTACATTCAGCAAACTTCTCGACTTTGTTTAGTATTAAATAAAAAAAACAAGTTTTTTTAACTGAAAGTAAGGAACGACATTAAAACTTGAAACGAATAGAAATTATTCCGTATATGAAAGGGGCTGTCCCCTCCTCAACGCCTCGCTCTTTACGCTATAGTAGTTTTTCATTGTTTAAAAAAGAATTGAGTTCTGAGAAAGTCAAACCTTAGCGTAAAGAGCGAGGCGTTGAAGTGGGGGCAGCCCCTTTCGTGTACGGAATAATTTCTGTTCGTTTTAAGTTTTAACGTCGTTCCTTACTTTCAGTTAAAAAAACTTGTTTTTTTTATTTAATTTTTGAACGTTTTTTAATGCAGGTTTTGATTTTGGCTCACCGTACATGAATAATTAAAACAAAATTTGAATATTAATTTTACTTTTATTGGGTTAAATAGCTTTCTCGAAACCTGTTTAATTTTATTTACGAACGTTTTTATTAGTAATAAATATACGTAACTTACAAATTAACTTACGTAAAGAACTTCTATATTCATATATTTTTAATACGTATATTAGAGGGTTCGCCCCCCTAGTCAATACCTTGCTCTTTAAGTTAAAGTTCGAATTTTGTTCCAATTCTTTAAAAATGACCCCTTAATCACAAATGCCGTTAATTAGAATAAATAGCTCTTATGAAAGTACTAAATAATCTTTGGCTTAAAGAGCAAGGTATTGACTAGGGGGTAAACCCAATCATATACGTAATATTTTCTGCCGTTTTAAGTTTTGATGTTGCTCCTTACTTTCAGTTGAAAAACTTGTTTTTTTATATATATAATTTCTGATCTTTTTTTAAATAATGCTGGGAAATCCGGCACCCCCTTCTTAGCAATGTCCCTTCCCCCAAGAAAACTTCCTTCATGGAAAGATCCTCCCACATAACCGCCGACCCACTCCCCCGCCCACTACCAGAAAAAATCCCCTCTGAAAACGTCTGTATACTTCCCAATAACCAATACTATATGTTAACCACAGTTTATATAATTAGCAGTATGATCTTTCCCTATCTCACCCATTATAAAAACCCGGACCGAGGTGCGAGTGCTCCAGAGAACCTATAAACATAAGCGGCATTATATCTTTTCACAGGTAGACAAGTCAGATCTCTCTTGAACAGGAAACTTGGCTTTGCGTTCATGAATAAGTTCATGAATAAGTGGATTCATGAATACATCCACATGAATAAGTGGATTCCATTAATGCATGAATAAGTGGGAGGAGCTTTTTGTTCGCACCGAGAATGAAGAGCCAGAAATAATCTGCGGTAAACTTACTGCCTAATTATATAAACTGTGATGTTAACATTGGGTAAAGTTCATAACTTTTAGCCCTCCCCCCGGAGACTTCGGGGGATTAAGTCATCCAAAAAACTCATAGTTATCATATTTTCGACCATGTTGAACAAAATGGCTATCTCAAAATTTTGATCGGGTGACTTTGGGGAAAAAATGAGCGTGGGAGGGGGCCTAGTTGCCCACCATTTTTTTTGTCACTTAAAAAGGGCTCTAGAATTTTTAATTTCAGCTCGAATGAGCCCTCCCACGATATTCTAGGACCACTGGGTCGATACGATCACCCCTGGAAAAAAACAACAACAAACAAATAAACACACATCCGTGATCTTTCTTCTGGCAAAAAATGGAAAATTCCACATTTTTGTAGATAGGAGCTTGAAACCTCTACAGTAGGGTTCTCTCATACGCTGAATATGATGGTGTGATTTTCATTAAGGTTCTATAACTTTTAGGGGGTTTTTCCCCCTTTTTTCGAAAATCACCCAAATTTTATCAGGCACGTAACTTTTGATAGGTAGGACTAAAATCTGATTCTTTTGATGTATCTATTGGTATCAAAATTCTGTTTTCTACAGTTTCGGTTACCATTGAGCCAGGTCGCTCCTTACTTACAGTTCGTTACCACGAACTGTTGATAATACATTGTGAGCCTTGCGATACTTTGGTTCGCAATTCGACGAGTGCTTATATGAGATAATGTGAAATAAATATACATTTAAAGATTCAGCTTCAATCAAGAGGTATAATGGGATAGGATTAGATTCGAAACCACAAAGTACCCTCCATTTTTTTAGGGTAATAAATTTTATGACTATCAAGGTAAAAGAATATTTTTTTTTATTAATCGTGGTTGCAGTGGTAGCTGCAATGTAAAATGCAAATTAGAAACAAGTAAATAAACAAAACATACTCTATTCATTTTCATCCAATATTCATTATTCATTTCATTATTCATTTCATTATTCATTTCAATATTCACTGAAATGAATAACTGTACGTTGATTCTTGTGATGCTTTCGTATGCAATTCTAGGAGTATTTAAAAGAGAAAATATATTAAACCAATCATTTTTCTAAGGCTCTCTGCACAAGCTATTCACGTGTTAGTTCTGTGCAGCCCTATGCCCTATGCAGCCCTACGGTTTTAATGGTCCAACACAAGACGACAATTTTGCTAGAATTAAATAGCTGCAAGGCTATAACCAGGATTTTTTGGAGGGGGTTTTACTCAAAAAAATTTTTTGGGGGGTTTACACAAAAAAACCTTAAAAAACGCATACGAAGTTTGCTTAAAAGTCTGCTTTCTATTTTTGTTACGTTTTTACGAGTCAGACAAACATTTAGGGGGGGGGGCGGGTTCAAACCCCCTAACCACCCCCTGGATACGGCCTTGGATGGCTGACCCAGCTTTATTCATTTACGGACAAATAAACTTTCAAATGGGGATAAATCCATTTATTTAGACAGTGAAAAAAACAGGTACAAAATTCCAGATATTTCGGTCACATATACAGTGACCGTCTTCAGTAGAAATACTAAAATAATAAAATTGAAACTAGCATATTGATATACAACAGAATAAATAACTTTTCGGGTCATTCACAAAATAATGAACTTCCGGATTATTCACTTGATTATTTTCAGAGAAAGTTTATTGAAAGTTCTGATGTAAATTTTTCTTCTTTAATCTTGCCAAAATGTAAAATCAATTTCTAGTGAAAGTGGCACAGCCTTCTATGTCTTAATTCTAATTGCATACCAAATGTTGGGTTTATAGATGCTTACTGGATGATGTTAAAATGATGTTTATAGATGTTAAAATGAAAACAACACCTAATTTAAAGGTGTTATGTCGAAAATTCATTTACGGAATTAATTCCTGAAATGTACTTTGTATTTTTTTTTATTATTATTATTATTTTTTCGTTTACTGAAAAATACTTTAGAAAAGCATGGAAAAAATGTGAAATTAGGAACACTTTTAAATTTTTCAAGCAAGTTTAGCAGTAACACTTTAAGTTATAACAACCTAGTAAATAGTAAACATCAAGGGCGTAATTTACTATGGGGTAGGGGGGGGGGGCAACTACCCCAATTTGGAAAAATTGGCTCCAACTTTGTCCCCTCAAGATTTTGACGTAATTAGGCTACGCCACTGGTAAACATAGTAACCGAAAGTTAAAAAAATTTTTGCAAAAAAAAAGATTCTAGCGAGAAAATATAGCCGTTTGAAGCTGATTCAGGAGTGGTACCTACTATTTCGGTTAATCTTGATAGTAAAAGTTTATGTCGAAATTTATTGGAATTTTGAAAAAGAGCTTGAAACACCTCGAAACTAGCGGTGGATCGAAATATTCCCCCCAATTGACGCCACTGAATTGTACCCTATGTCAACAAATTTTACTCACGTGTTTTTTATGGAATCCATGGCGCTATTTTCTCGCCACAGAAATCCCTTACTCGAAGCTACATAATCAGCTAAAACTGTATACCCTAACAATTCCTATCAGATCATCATACTATTCTGTATTTTCTTATGATTTTTCATTGCGTTCATTTTTGAGATTTTTTTTTTAATTTCAAACTCTTCCCCCTTAAAATGGTCTCTTTCCGAAAAAAGTAAATGAATTATATCGGTAATTTTTTACGTCTCCAAGTTAAATAGTGAAAACGTGACATTCATATCAAGAGAAGGCAATAACCAAATATGCCTACCGAAAAAAATGTGCTACATTAGGCTTGCAACTACCTCAGAAATACGAACTTAGCTGTGCCACATCATCTTTGCTAACTTTTAGTGTTTATTGATGCCTACGATTTAGTTGGAATACGCATCTAGCTAAATTTAACAGTAGCAAGTCATGGTAAACTTTTAAATAGCCAAAAATATGACGGCAATGAAGTTCTTTTTTCCAGGTTAATTTAAAAAGACTTTTTCATAAAAGAAGTGTTTTAAAGAAAAGCTAAGAGCTGCATTAAACCAAAGACGGGGGAAACGAAGTAAAACAATAAGTCAAACTGAAGACCATATGCTACCTTAAAGAATCACCCATCTCGCCCATTATAAACCTAATTAGTTTGTGTGGCCAAATTATCTAAAATTGATTGGGCGATCTTGCCATAACTTGTAGAGCTTGGATAAAAAAAAAGAAAAAAGAAATCGAATAAAAGACACAAAACTAAAAGCCGACAACTTCTTTTCCAGATATCTTAGAAAAGTCACCCGTTCTGTGTTCCCTGTTCATGTCCTAAGATAGAAATCCTCAGTTTTAATGAAACTTGCACCATTAGAAAGTGTAAATTTGTTTTTTTCTATTAAACGGAGCAGAAGTTTTTCTTATAAAGTTCAGGAAAGGGCAGTTCCTAAAAATCTTCTAGTATACCTGCTAGGAAAACTCTAAAGATCACTCTAAGGGACTATCCTTCGAGAAATGTGGCTACTTCGGGAGTTCCCTGTGGTGCCACTTGCTTTGATTGACAAAATCACCGACAAAAGGGAAGTAAGTTCCATTGTCTTTTTAGTCAAATTTCACATTCAGACCACGAATTCTCAACATTTGATGATAGCTAGTCCCCTCGGAGAATTCGATAATGTACCCTTTGCCTTTATTCTGAGGCTAGCAAAATAATAGCTAGGTATCTTATTGCCTTAAAACGAAATAAAACCTCTATCAATGAATAGGTGAAATAAAAATAAATAAGTGAAATAAAAAAAATAAATAGGTGAAATAAACCCAAAATAAAAATAAATACAATCAAGTCAAACTTTAAAAGAACAGAAATTACCAAAAACCATTACCGATTACTCTAAGCCGTCTAAAGACTAGATCGCCGTTTGTGTCAACTGAAAACTCTGACTTTTTTGCTTTCTCCCATGGATGGGCCTTAAATTTTAGTAGTAAATACAGAATATTCGATTTGAGAAAAGGGAATAATAAAATAGCCTATGCAATAAATCCTTTAGGGACTGGCCGCAGGCCACCTTAGAAATGCAAATAAAGCCACACCGCATCATCCTTTTTAACTTAAGATATTTATTGGTACATAGGATTTGGCTGGAATGCATCTCTAGCTATATTTCACAGTAGCAAGTCATGTTAAACTTTTAAATAGCCAAGATTATGGCTGTAAGCAGCAAACACTCAGCATGAAAAGTGTACTAAATCTTGGGTAATAGAAAAATTTAGAGTCTTTCTGATTTGTAAACTTACTGAATCTAAATGACTCCAAATGAAACAAGAAGAGAAATCTTCAGAACTTTATTTCTTTTTATGTGCTTGTTGAGCTTCTTCTTTGAGTTTTATAGTGCAGTTTACGTCATTAAGCTTTTTTGTTTTGTTTTGTAGTTTTTATTTATGTTTTTTCGTTTTTGCTGTCAATTACGAAGCTTCTGGATTAACCTAATAAAAATTAAGTGTTTTCCGAAAAGTTTCGTTATTTTTAATGCTTTTTTTCACTTCCTGATTTAACATAAGGCTTTTTTTAGGTTCAATTTTGGCTTAATTGATCTTTAAAAATAAGAATAGCACTGGTATATTGTTGAAAATCCCATGGTTGTATAATTTAGCATTAAAATTGTATATTAATATTTTTCACTAAAATTATTATTATTGTTATGCTTGTAGAAAGTAATACAGCATACTGAAACTGTTGCAGCAAACCACAGAAATTAAGTCAAAATATTGCTTGTAAACAGGCGCATCAATCCAGAAAAATTTATGATTGGAAGGGCAAAAGAGTGGCTGCTTTTCAAAATGAGAAGGGGCAATAATTACCACATCCTATAATATACCACAATATATATACCACAATAATATACCACATCATACCCTCCAACTAACACAAATGTCAGTTGGAAAATAGCTTTTAAATATTTTGGTATCTAAAATTCGCTTTTTCCTTTCATTTTCTTGTTTTAGCTAAAATGTGCAAACATGTAACTAGTGCAATCAGGGCCTTATCCAGGATTTTTTTTTTGGGGGGGGGGAGGTATTTTATTCTGGGGTTGCAAAAACTTTCAAAACGTAAAGCAATTGCAGACAAAAGTTTGAGGGAAGGGGGTCCAAACGGTAACCTTTACCATATTTTGCACTTTACTGAAAACAAAATACATTTTAATTGTTTTCACTCTTTTAACTTTAATAAATAAAATTATTTAGACTTTAAGGAATAAATAATAGTAGGCTATATGTATATTAAAATGCCAATCCACATTCATTTGTTGTTTTCCTTTCAGTAAAGGGCAAATAATGTTATGGTGTTTAGAAAGCATGGGGGCGTCAGCCCTATTCATGTTTATTTCTATTCGTTTTGAGTTTGACTCGTTTATTTATTGCAATTTCGGTTTGTTTTGGGTTTTGATTATTTATTCATGGTGATTTGTGCTAGTTTTACGCTTTTAAGATTATTTGACTTTATTTCTGCTCTTTTTTGCTTTAATGGAGCTCTTTTCCTTTTCTTTGAAAAACTTATTTTGTGGAAAACAAATAAACGGTCAAATGGGGATAAGTTCACTTATTATACAGTGGAAACAGATACAAAAGTCTGATATTTCGATCACACATACAGCGATCGTCATCAGCGAAAACACTAAAGCATTAAAATTAAAATATTTAGCATTAAAATTAAAAGCATTAGAATAAAAGGTTAAAAATTAGAATAGCACTAAATCATTAAAAGTATCTGTTTTCACTGTCTAATAAATGAGCTTGTCCTCATTTGAAAGTTTATTTGTTCGTCATAGACAGGCAGTGTGGTCTTGAAAAAGTACCTAATTTTAGGTATTACATCTAAAATACGTCGTATATACGGGGAGATGTGACCAATCAAGTATATAAAAATAAATTCAAAAACATTCCTTTTGCAGTTAGAAGACGAAGAAGATTTTTCCATCTTCAGCAGAAATTCAACTTACATTTAGGCAATATTAAAGAAGAAAATTTACAACTCGAGACTTTTTATGAACTCGCATTGAACTCCTTCAGACAAATTTAGTGAATGAACCGGAAGTAATTTCTTTGTTCTTGCATAAATATGTTAGTTTTAATTTTAATGCTTTAGTATTTCTGCTTATGACGATCGCTGTACATGTGATCGAAATATCCAGATTTTTCTATCTGTTTTCACAGTCCAATAAATGGACTTATCCCCATTTGAACGTTCATTTGTTCGTCATAGAAAGGCAGTGCGGTTTTGGAAAAAATACCTAATTTAAGGTATTACGTTGAAATTATGTTGCGGGAAAACATTTTCAAATTAAATTTCTGTTTGTTTTTTGTTGATATAGTCTTTTTCATGGAAATTTTTTTTTAAACCTTTCTGTTTTTTTTGTTTTTTTTTTCAGTAAAAATCCATAGTTTGGCTTAGTATTTGTATGTTGGAGAACATTTTTCAAAAATTATTAACAACATACACCCTTTCGAAAATCTGGACAAAAATAGTCTGTTTAATTTAGTTTTATACCTCCTCAAGTTAACCTGAAAACTAAAACCTAGCCTAATACCATTCCCAAAAAAACAGTATCTATGCTCTTTGACAACCTGGCTGGATACGCTTACATTCTTTTGATTTAGTTCAATTGTAAGAGCAGAAGTAGCAATAGTAGTAGTCCCTAAAGTTTCAACTTAATATCCTCCGTCGTTCTTGGGATATTGCTAAGATAACTTATTGGCAACCAGCATGCATACAGTGCCTTCTGATTTAGTTCTATAGTAACATTAGTTTTAAATCATAATGGGGAAATAAAATAACTATTGGGGGTTGACATAGCTACTGGGCCGTTCAACTATGCTGAACAAAATGGATATCTCAAAATGTTGATTGGATGTGCTTGGAAAATTAAGGTCTTGGGAAGAGGGCTCCTTGCCCTCCAATCACCTTTTATTCTTAAAAAGGGCGCTAGAAACTTTAATTTCCAATCGGATTAGCTCCTTTAAAATTTCTGTGATAATGCTATCTATTATAATTCTGCGCTGCCTCTGATATTGCTTATATGCCCTTTTGAAAACCTGCATGCATATAGTTTTTCTTTTAATTGATTCCCCCTAAAATTTCCCTAAAAGTTTAACCTTAATACCCTTAGCGTCATTAGTTACAGCAATCGTAATAGTATTATTAATAGTATACACATAGTGCCTTCTGACTAGGTCAAAATCCACAAAAACCTACCCTGAAAAGTCCAACTTAATAATGTAAGCCGTTTCTGCGATATTGCTGTGTCACTCTTTTGACAATCTATATACCCATAGTTCGGTTTGATTTAGTTCAACATCCACCAAAATATTCTTTGAAAGCTTCATCTTAAGCCCTTAACTTGCGTAGTAGCAATAGTTGTAGTAGCGTTAGTAGCACCTTTGACTTCTTCAACATTTCCTTCAACACACGCTGAAAGTTTCAACTTAATGCCATAAATCGCTCCTAAAGCATTGCTGATATGTCCTCTTGACAATCTGTATGCGCATAGTGTATTTCGATTTAGTTCAAAAATTTTTCAGTGTTCCCCAAATTTTTCGCCTTAATACCCCTAGCTTTATTAGCAGTAGTAATAGTACTAGTAGTAATAGCAGTAGTAGTTGTACTAGTACTAACAAAAGAATTAATAGTAGTAGCCTTCGCTTTAGTAGCAGTAGTACTAGTATTAGTAGTAATAATTGTAGCAGTAGCAGTAGTAGCTGAAGTAGTATGAGTAGAGGCAGTAGCAGTAGGATGCAAATACTGTCTTTCGGTTAGTTCAACATCCCTCACAGCAAGCCAAGTAATTTTCAACTCCAAACACCAAACCGTTCCTAAGATATTGCTGATACGCCTTTTTGACAACCTGCATACAGACAACATGCTGTGATTCAATTCACCTTCCCCCGTCCATTTTTCCTGAAAATTTCACTTTCATACCCTTAGGCATAGTTGTAATAGTAGTCACAGTTGTAGTATTAGTCTAGTAGTAGTATTAACAGTGATAACACTAGCATTAGTAGCAGCAGTAGTATTAACATATTGCCTTTTGGTAGTAGTAGTTGGATTAGTAGTAGCAGTAGTGGTAGTAGTAGTAAAAGTAGCAGTGCTAGTAGTATTAGTAGTAGCATGCATATATTACCTTTTGGTCAATTGATCTTCCCCTTAAGCATTCTCTGAAGGTTCCAACTTAATACCCAAATCTATTCTTGAGATACGACCTTTTGACAATCTACATGCACACAGTATGTTTTGATTGAGTTCAAGTTTTCCCTCAATATTCTGTCAAATTTTTACCCCTATACACTTAGCCTTAATAGTACTAGTATCATAGTAGTAGTGGTGGTAGTAGGAGCAGTAGTAACAGTAATTGTGCTGTATTAGTAGTAGTAGTAACAGTAGTAACAGCAGTGTTAATTGAGTAGTAGCATGTACGTGTTGCCTTTTGGTAAGGAATATCTTCTTCATGATTTCCCGGAAGTTTCCTCTTTATACGGTAAGTCGTTCCAAATATATTGCTGATACGCCCTTTTGACAGTTTGTATGCACATAGTATGTTTTGATTTAGTTTGACTTTCCCCTCAAAATTTGCTCAGATGTTTATTTCAATATCCTCAGCCCTGCATTACAGAAGCAGTAATTTTAGTGGTAGTAGTAGTAGTTGTGGTAGATATAGTAGCAGTGGTAGCCGTAGTAGTAGTAGCGTGCAAATATTGCCTTTTTGGTCAACTGATCATCTCCCTTATCATTTCCTGACAGTTCCAAGTTAATCTACTCAGCCATACCTGAGTTACGCCCTTTTGACAACCCGTATCAACATAAGGTGTTTTTGTTTAGTTCAATACTCTCCTCAGCATTTCCCGAAAGCCTCACCTGAATGCCCTTTGTCTTTTTTGAAATAAAGATCAAAATGCCCATCTAACCCAATGACATACACTATATGAAAACAATAAATACTTACTGGATCTTTCAACTATGCTGAAAAAAATAGCTGTCTCAAAATTTTGATTGGATGTGTTTTGGGAAATTATGGGCGTTGGGGGGCTGGTTGCCCTCCAATCACTTTTGACCCTTAAAAATCTCATATGTTAACAATGGGCAACCAGCATAACTTATAGCAATTGAGCTAAGGGCTATGAGGGGGAGGGGTTGACATCCCCAAAGATGTAGTTATTGGACCTTTCAACTATGCAGAACTAAATGGCTGTATAAAAATTTGATTGGATGTGCTTGGGGAAATGGTGGGCGTGGGGGCACTGGTTGGACTCTGGTTGGTAATCATTTTTTACTCTTAAAAAGGGCGCTAAAACTTTCAATTCTCAATCAAATGAGCGCATTTCAAAGTTTCTATGACAACTCCTTCTATATAAAGTGCCTTGGTAAAGCAATAACAAATATACGAGGTGTCTTGGTGAAAAAAAGGATACATTGTACCCACTTCGCTTTTCAGTTAGGCAGCGCTATTGCACTGCCTATGATTTTTGTCCCTCCACGAGCAAACTAAACTAAAGTTTGTTAGTGAAATCCTCTAACATTTCGAAATGTTGTAGGGAAAACAATCGGTGGATATTTAGCCGAAAATGAAAAGCATTTGTTGAAAAAAACAAAACTTGCAATTTTTGGGTTCAGATAAAAAGCTGAGGGTAACTTTAGTGTTTTAAGGATTTTTGTTGTTTATTAGAAGCTTAAAATAAAACTAAAGATTACATTTTTAGACTTCCCAAAAATTGAATATTTGACGAATTCTTAGTAACAAATGTTGTTGTCGCTAATAATAGTATTTATACAGCCTCATTAACAAATTTATTAACAGTTTTGACGGCAGAAATCACCCTCTTGTGTAGAGCTTATGTGTCCTAATGAAGGCACTCTTTTTTACTGAAGAGAGTAAAAGAATTCACCACGCAAAAATGATCGTAATTCTCAACTGTTAGCAGATTATATTAGCTGATACTGATCGACTATATTATGATTTCTGGACCCTGGCGTCCTTCAGTAACTAATTGTCGGACATGAAGGTCTGCCGGGTTTGGAAACTCAAACCAATAGGGCGGTAGTTGCCATGATAAGACAATGCCTGAGAGCGTAGCGGCAAGATAGATGGCCTGTCAACCTTAATAGCTTGAGAGTCTGGCAACAACTGAGATACAGCAGAAGTATCTCAAACGGATTTAGCTACCCCCAAGCCTAGATGACTCCGAATGGAATTCTTTCGAAAATAATATAAAAGACTCTGTTGGCAATACCATTGGCTAAACCAGACACAAGAAATAGCCCTGAATATCCAAGGAGATCCTTTCCGTAATCGAGCTGCGTCGGACTGCCCGCCCAGCAAAGAACATGGCAGAGTAAAGACGTCTCAATGGCATGCGCAATAGTCTATTGCACAAAAGTTTGTTAATCTTTGATGATAATAAAGACAGCGATCTTGAAGATGCTGCTAGGATGGGGTACATGTGCTCACTATCGAAACACCTCCGTGAGCTGATGGAAGAGAAACCTTCCGCTATGAGCCGTGTTCTATCTGATGATGGTAGCATGCGAGATGATGATGCAGGTCCACTCTCTGTCGGAGCAGCCACTTTTCAGTACTTCTGAACGTCAAGGTAGTTGCATAGCCAGACGTCGAGGCAGTTCCCGTCATGGCCACACCTGAGGTGGCTTCCGACCTTATATCGCAACTGTTTACAGCCTCCGAGATCCGAAATTCGGTAAAACATCTAAATAACAGTCGAGCCCCTGACTTCTGTGGTATTTCAACAGACCTCCTCAAATACAGAGGTGCAGCGATGATCCTGCGTCTCCAGCTAATCTTCTCGGTTATGTGGACGATAGAATGCCTACCGATAGAATGATGTACTTGTATCATATTGCCACTCTGGAAACAAAAGTTCAGTCGTCAAATCTGTGGGATTACGCTTCTCCCCGTTCCGGCAAACTTTTCGCCGTGACATTACTGAACAGATGCTCTGCCTTTCTGTGTAGAAACAGAAGAGTTCAGAAAGTCGGGTTCATGCCTGGAAGGTCGAATAACAGAGCAAATCTTCATTATGCGCCAGTTGATGGAGAAAAAACAAGAGTTTCACCAAAAATTGTACATCACATTTGTGGAGTACAAGGCAGCTTTCGATTCTGTAGATCACCGTTTGCTCTGGCTGAGAGTAGGAACTACATACCTACCCCAGAAACATGGCTAACTTTTTGAAAAGCTATATGATGGCACAGAGAGCTAAGGGCAGACGTAGCCCCACATTCTCGGTTAAGACAGGCGCGCGGCAGGGTTGCCCCACAGCTCTTAAACTGTGTGATGGATCACGTCATGACTTGCACGACAAATGCCTTGAATTTGGTCTTCGGTTTGAAGACCGGGTACTTTCTGATGCTGACTTCGCCGATAACATAGTCCTAGTAGCGAACACCGTCGAAAAAGTCACAGAAGCTCTCCACTTGCTTTCAAAAGAAGCCTCATAAGTGGGTCTGCAGATCAACTGGCAGAAAATCAAAGTTTTGTCCATCGAGCCGCCCACTTTCCTCTTTACTGTAAAGGAATTCAACATTGAGAGCAACCAAATAGATGTGGTAAATAATTCACCTACCTGGGATCCACTCTGTCGAGGGATAGTTCGATCACTAAAGAGCTCAGTTCTTCGAATAGCCAAAGTCTCAGTAGCTGTTGGGAGGCCGAGCAGCACCTGGTGAAAGCCAGGTATAAACGGCCATAGTAAAGTGACCCAGAGAAAGCCCCCCCCCCACTAGGTGGAAAGACAAAGTCAAAGAATTTCTCCCCAAGCCCACATCCCAGTGGAAGAAACCCCAATCCTGGCAAGCGATAGGACAACCTGAAGGCACCTACACTCATCGTTCTCTACACCAAATCCATGACAAAAGCCGAAGTTAAGTACGTCAAGACTTTGCTCAACTCGCTAGAATCGTCACTGTAATATCGTTTTAAATCTTAATTAACACGCACCCGATTGAAACTCAAATATGCACGTTCATAGTGATATAGCTTATGTGATCTAAATGAGGAGCTAAAGGACTGTGATTCGCCACGCGATTAATGAAACCGTATTTCGCAAACACTGACCGCAAGAAAGCGAATAATTGATTTCCTTCACTTCACTTAGCTCGCTACGGCCTCCGCTTTTTGTTCGCTAATGTACTGTTTGAGATTTTAATGTAGACACACTTAATTGAAACTTAAATTTGGAACGTTGATACTGATGTAGCTTATGTGTCCTAAATTCAGAGCAGAAGAGACGACCGTGATTCACCACTCGATTAAAAAAAAAACATAATTCGCAAATACTAGCCGTACTGAAGCCAATAATTGATTTCCTTCACATCGCTTAGCTCGCTACGGTTGGTGGTTTTTGCTCACTATGGTAATTTATTATACTGTTGTAGGTTTTAATGCATAGGCACTTGATTGAGTCTTAAATTTGAATATTCATATTGACGTAGCTTATGGAACTGAAGAGAGGAGAATGATTCATCATGTGATTAACTGAAGCTTAATTGGCTGTTATGAAATTAATAATGGATTTCCTTCCGTCGTTTACTAAAATTAGCATTTAATCCTATTTCAACTTTCTTTTCATTTTGACAGGCATACGATAAAAGCAGAACAGTATCTCCAGAGTGTGAATAAACAGAAAACCATTAAGAGACCTTTCTCTGATTGCAAATAAGGTTTCCGGTAGGAGAGGATAGAGTATACAGTCGTGTTATATTGACTGCATCCGCTGTCTTCAAATTAGCAATGGTTAACTTACAGCAAACACTTGACAACTCAGCAGCGGTCATTCAAAATGCATTATGTTGCATATCACAAATTTTAAAGGAATGCAGATAAACTTGAATATGGGTTTCAATTTTTGGACTGTTATTAAGAAGTAGTCGTTTATAAAAGGAACATATTTTTCATAATGCAAGATACGGCAAAATAATTTTGATACCAAAGCTCGATTTTCCCCTCTTTATGTGAGTGATATAAGAGGACACAACAGATTTCGGCTATCTTAGGAACCAAGTTAAATCCGATACAACAGATTAAACGCATTGATAGAACTTTTTCTAATCGAGGTGGTGGGACATGAATAGAAGTCTTTCAGAAAATGCCACATAACGCTTTTTGAAGTAGAAGAGCCGAACTGTATTTTTTGTTTTCCAGGCGATAATTTAAGATTTTCCACTCAAGAGCTGATTTCATTTATCACTTTTTTTTATATTACGAATTGTCATATTCCTTTCAATTGGAGGCTGAGTGGTTAGGTGTTAGACTACTCAAATTTAGGGAGATGAGAAAGCGGATTTTACCAGGTGGCTGACCATTTTTACGGACTGTTTTACCAAACAGTTTTGTAGTGCTCCACTGTACTATATATACAAATATATACCCTATATAATAATAGAAATATCTGATTACCAGTGCTCAGAAAAATGTGTGATTTAGTCATATTCAAATAAGTAGACAGTCACAAAAGGGATTCCACATGATAAAACTGTGCCTGTATTAAAAATTACTTACAATACAAAACTTTATAAAAGAAAACCAATTATCCTTTCAATAGCTTAACCTTATCATCTCTATTGACCTTATACTTCAAAAGTTTACTGTATTTCTTTAACAACTCTCGCCAGTAGCATATAATATCTTCAAACTCTAAGTGGTCTTGGATAAATTTGGCTCCGTTAGAAGTAATGGCTTGGACCAATTCGTCATTGTATTTGGCAAATTCAATCAAGTCGCTAGAAAAAAAAACATAAATAAATATGAAAGGTTATATTCTACAAAACGAAGAAGCTATCGTATATAAATAAGCTGCAACCAAGGCCGTCTCTGGAGAGGGTGGTTAGGGGGTTTGAACTCCTCACCCAAAAAAAATCCTGGATACGGCCCTGGCTGCAACGCTTATATTTATCGCTAAATCCTCCTTAGGAATCCAGAGGTCGCTCACTTGAAAAATTGTTTACATGAGTTGGCATGGACAAGGGTGCCAGAATTGTGCCTTGGCTTACCTTAAAAATCGAATACACAAGGTGACATACGGGACGCGTGGCAGTAGAGCGCCATGCGTGGCGCGAAGAGCCATGGCATTGATGAAATGCGCTGTGCATGGCAAAACAGGTGGGGCACCAGGTGGCGAAGTGGGCAACCACTCTTTGGGGTCGTGACTTGGATTTCAAGTAGTGCGTCTAAGCCAGTTACTAAAGATATGCAGGGATTTAACGACTATTTGACCTTATTTATCTTAACTTGAAGATTCTCAGAGAACTAACATGGAAAATAAAAATTTCAATAATTGCAACAAGTAGAAAAAGAATTGCACTTCGGAATTTAAAATTTTAATACTGTACTCCTTCAGAATTCAGGCAATGGGTAGAAGTTAACTTCAAAGCTTCCAGGTGCTTTCCCTAAGAATACAATTTATTAGGCATTTATTAAGTATAATTTACTGCCTTCAGTCGGCTCACCAGTCGCATTTGTGGCCAAGTAGTTTAGTGTTTTTCAACTTTTCGACTCCAAGCCACAACCAGAAACACGATTTTTAACTCTTATCAATTGAACCTCAATGAGATGATATGAAATAAGTTGTATAGCAAGGACAATTACTGTTCATAAATTGTCTTTAA